>NC_142744.1:12557500-12682500 GCF_051943395.1 Hippocampus bargibanti | reverse complement strand
GGAAAAATCTTATAAACAAATCCATGGTTGTGCTATGGGCTCACCAGTTTCACCCATAGTGGCTAATCTTTACATGGAAGAGATGGAGAAACAGGCCCTCACATCCTTCCCAGGGACAAAACCTCGACACTGGTTTAGATATGTGGACGATACTTTTGTCATAATTAAGAAACAAGAAATTCAATCCTTCACAGATCATCTCAACTCTGTAGACTTCAACATTAAATTTACTCGTGAGGACATTCAAGAGAACCAACTAGCCTTCTTGGATTGTAAAGTAATTATAAAAGAGGACAGAGCGCTAAAAACAGAAGTCTTTAGGAAGGCTACGCACACTGACCAATACTTACTTTTTGACTCTAACCACCCTTTACAACATAAACTAGGAGTTATCAGAACCCTCCAGCATAGGGCTAAACTAATACCAACTAGCACTGAAGGTAGAGAAAAGGAGTCAAAACATATCAGGAGAGCACTCACTAACTGTGGGTACCCTCAGTGGTCATTCAACAAATGTCAGAAAGAAAGAATAGCGAACGAAACCAATAATTCTCAAGATTCTAAAAGGAGAGGAGTAGCAGTACCGTACATTGCAGGAGTTTCTGAAAAATTACAAAGAGTCCTTTGGCAACATAAAATTCCTACTTATTTCAAACCGATAAACACGTTAAGGCAAAAATTAGTGCATCCAAAAGATAGGCTACCAAATGAAAAACAAAGTAATGTAGTTTATTCCATACATTGTAAGAATGAAAATTGTAAAGAGCAGTACATTGGGGAGACTCAACAAATTCTCAAAAAAAGACTTTATCAACATCGCAGGGATAATACTAGTGGGCCTCAATCGGCAGTACATTTGCACCTAAAAGCTAGCAACCACTCATTTGACGACAATGAGGTTAAAATCTTAGCGAAAGAACATAGATGGTTTGAAAGGGGCGTAAAAGAAGCGATTCTTATAAAACAACAAAATCCTTCGTTAAATCGGTCTGGTGGGGTGAGGTTCAATTTGGATCGTTCATACAATAGCCTGCTTAGGCAAAACAGGTTAGGCAACTTTCGCAATGCTGATGAGGGTCGTTATGCTGATGGGGTGATACCGGGGGCAGTGGGGGTAATAGGCCAATCGTTAGTCAGGAATGTAGGAACAATCAGTGGGGCCACAGGGAGGGGTCCCCCGCCCCTCCCAACCTGAGAGTAGGGACCTATCATAGCTGTGTCCGGCGCCACCATGTCTGGACATTAGGGATATATAAATGGGGCCGATACGACCAGTCAGACTTTAGTTCGCTGACGAAGCCTCTTGGATAGGAGGCGAAACGTCCGAAACCTTCACTTTTGTACAGATGACGGCTGAAGAAACCTTCTCATCGATGGACCACTCCTGTACGACTGAGAGCTTACACAGACGTATTCCTCATTCAGTGTTTGACTTTCCATACAAAATATAGCATTGGAACAACTTACAACCAAATTCACCTGACAAACGATCGCTCGGAACGTATCTCTTCCGTCAGGTGGGTCTGTACATCTTTATTGATACTGCTGCAGCTGTGACAAAGCACTTTACAGAACGGCGAACACCAAATACCCAAAATAATAGAACACACCACCTGGCCTAAAACCTGGGCAGCTCCCAAGATGCAGTGACGGGTGTCTGTCTGCCTTTGATAGACCAAGATAAAAAGGTAGAGGATGAACTAAAAATAGATTGTCAACAATCCGCCCGCTCCCAAAATTTGGCATTCATAAAATTAGCAATGAGAAGCGCAATGAAGTTAACTCATTCACTGCCATTCCCGAACTTGCTCGGGAATTGAAAATATGAGGTGGAGCGCAATTCCCGAATATGTTTTTCTTGCTGAGATTGCCAATAAAGCGCTGGTCCGCCCTCTGGCAGTGTTTTTTTCTCTTCCACAAGGGGTTAGCATTTCCCTTTTTTCCATGTTAACGCTTTGTTCTAGCTTCAGCTGTTGTTAAAGTGCTATATAAACCAATATGTACTGTATTGTAATGTATTTTTGACAGCCACCCTTATTTCAAGCTCATAAAACTCCAGACCCATAAAACTTAGGAATTAACTCTTTTTGTCAGATGAAAGAATACTCACAATACTCACAATATTCTGTGAGTCCTTGAATTTGAGTGTCAATGACAAAAACCCTGGCACTGGAGTGGAGACATTTTTGCACATGGTCTGGCAGTGAATTATTTAAGTGAGGAAACAGATTGCAAAAACGGCAAAAAAAAAAAAAAAATGCAAATCAGAGACTGAATCGCCATTTCGAGTAACTGAACATTTTTTTGCGCAAGACGTGACATGCGACACGGTCAAAGATCAATGCACGCCTCCAAAAGGTAAGAATCTTATATTTAGTGCAAATAGAGCACTCCCATTATTGTCATGATCACAGCTCAGCTCCAGACCAACAGCATCATTTAACATTTCTTCTGATGGGTTAATTTGTTTATTTTTGTCAATCATATATGTTAACTTGCCAGCTCGATTGATTCCCAGTCATCTGAATGTAATCTCTTAGCAATTTAACAATTAGCCGTTGAAGCGATTTAATGACGATGCTGGGCCTGCCCTCGTATATGTTTTTCTAGAGAGTAGTAGAGCCTCCCGATGGTTTGGGTGCGCCGATGTGCGGAGATCCAACCGGATCTCCGGAGCTGCGGGTGTTTCAAATGAACATCCGTGTTAACTCATTTACTGCTATTCCTGAATTTATTCGGGAATTGAAAATTTGACGTGGTACGCCATTCCCGAAATTATTGTTATGTATTTTGGACAGCCACCCCTATTTCAAGCTCATATAACAGCAGACCCATATAATTTAGGAATTAACTATTTTTTCTGCTGAAAGAAGAAAGTCTAAGGTTTTTTTTACGCTGTATTGAATGTTTATGTCATCCTAAAATTCAATATTCCGTGAGTCCTGGAATTAGAGTGACAATGACAAAAACCCTGGCACTGGAGTGGAAACATTTTTGCTCATGTCTAGCAGTGAATGAGTTAATAAGAAGGGATGTGCAATTATCATATTTTCTGCACTATAAGGCGCACCGGATGAGATTCAGCGCGAGTCTTAAAACGTAAAGTATAGCTATATGCGGTGGAATCTTTGTAAAATACGCTCAGTAGAAGTTATTTGAAGTGATTTTACAAATTATGAACACAACTTGTCCGGAGGCGTCGGTTCTCCTTGAAGCACATGGGTGCGTGGGTGTGTATAACAGTGTGTGTAAAAATGACATTTATTTTCCACATGGAGGCGCAATAGAACAAATGAAGCCTCATGATGCTTCCGCCCGGAAGGGAACCAGTTGGCTGGAAAGCCTCATTGCTTCATGAGGTTTCAGTTTACCATCACTTGTGTATCATGGTGCGACTGTTAATTAAGAAGCTCAATGTTGAGACTTGATAGTTTTACTATATTATCCCATGGCCTTTTGATTAGCGCGAGCGCTTTTGCCCACGTGTGCAATTCTTTTGTTGGTAAACCCCCCGGACGAGCATGTCTCTTTCGGCAGAGTCAATTTTACAGCTCAGAGTCACACTTCTGAATGGACAAATCAATCAAATCAGAGGGAGTTAAATAATTTAGAGCCAGCTCTAATTAGTCTTCTTGTCCCTCATTATGGATTCATCTACAATATTGATGAAAGAGTGGCTGTTTACGGAAGAGAGCGGGAGCGCAGCACACGCTTCTTCTTCTCAGCCTTGTTATCAGGCCGCAGAATATAAATCACCATCATCACCCCCCATGCTAACTCCCTATCAAGAGGTGGAAAGAATGCATGTAAAGTCGCTTTTAAAAGGATTCCCGAGCCGCAATACTTTTTTCCGATTCTCGTCACAGTGAACTCGTGCAGTCGTCATCTCACCCGCACATCACCGTGGGCCAAGCACATATCTCGCTTTCGTAAGAATTACATACCCCACCCCCAACCCCTAAAATGAAGTGAAACAATATGTAAGGACAATTAGACACAATGTAAAAAGAATGAAAAACATCAATCAATGTGGTATGATATTTTTTTCATAAAATTCTACTGATTTTGTCATGCCCTGATTGTTTTAAAATGGCAATATTCCCCTTTTTAATTTTGTTTGTATCATTTTTCAAATCTTGAGCATGAAAGTCGAGTGTTGCTCCATTGTTGCTTTAACATTGCTGCCGTAAAGAATTGTGACCTGGTATTCATTGATCAGGTATTCACTCATAGTAACCTTTGCTGCAACTTTGTGGAATGGTTGCATCCGAGCAACATTTCCCGAAAGTTTTTAACAAATCTAACCATTTGGACTCATTTAGATTGGATCGGAATGGATTAGCCTTTATTAGTCTCACAGTGGAGAAATTTACATTTCACAACAGCAAAGTGATGAAAATAAGAGGAAATGATAGGTAGAAGTAGAAATACAACACAATACATATTGATTTTGATAGCGCTTTAACAACAGCTGAAGCTGTAATAAAGCGCTTAACATGGACAGCTATCATAAACAGGAAATAAAGCAGTGACAAAAATAGTAGTACCAGGGAGTAAAACCAAGATCAAGTCGGAATCATGCTGAGTACAATTTAGAAAAACTCTAAAGGCAGCCATTCTCGCGATGCCATCTTGAAGTCAAAATAAAAAAATAAATAAAAAATAACAAATGACGTGACACAACACAAAAGACACCATTTTAAGCACTTTTCTGCACCCTCTTTGTTGTACGAAGCAGTTATCAATGAAAAAGGAGACAATAAAAACATCTTTTTCACCAGTGAATCATGGACATCATGGTGGAATGTGCATGTCTGCTACAAGCTAAATGTGGAAAGCATACACAAAGCTGTAGTATCCATTGCCGATAAGAGATTGCCTCACATCTCCTGTCCCACGTAAATCCACTTCAATTCCAAGCCGCGACAATTTCACATATACATCAGCGCTCTGCGCTGACGCTCGTTTCTTCTCATCGCGGGCTCCTCAAGCCATGCATCCATCCAGCAGAGGATTGTCCAACAGCACCGACCTTTCCGCTGAATGAAGCGGGGCTGTCAAAATGCTATTTGGGATAGACAAGGTAATGTCTTCTGTGTGAACAGTGAATCTAAAGAGAACCACGGTCACCCAATGACAAGGTCACGTCGCCACCGCCATGAAACGACGCCCTTGTTGCGTTTGCTCGTTTACATGGGATTTTTTTTTCTTTCTCAAATTAATATTATGAATAAATAGATATGATTCTCACCTTTTTGATTCCTCCTTTGTATCATTTTAACGTACCTTTATTTTGTTTTTGTTTTTCCTGCCAGAATAGCCAGGGTGGCCGTGCTATGAGTGTGTGTGCGGCGTTTTATCAGTCACGAGGGTGAAACTATCGATCATCGCTTTTAATTACCCCGAGCGTGGATGGCGAGAGGCCTAAATTAACTCCTCCTCTCTCTTGCGCGGCCGCGGGGAAACGTCATGCATATTTCACGAGCGCCGGCCCAATCGTATGTCAGTCAGCCTCTCTTCTCTCCGCTGACAAGACAAGACTTATCACTGTTATTTATCTTCACCTTCTTCCTTTTCCTCCTTCTCCCCGGTGAGTCTGATGTCTGTGTGCAAAATAAAAAAAAATTCACATTGGGTGCCCGCTGCACCGTTTTTAATTGTTTGCTGCCGGTGCGATGGCGTACACTGCCGTCGAGGTGCCGTGCGTGTGCCCTTGTGGCAAAATGTTTGACCGTCATGATCTGTGGGCAAGGGTCAAAGGTCGAGTCACTCCTTTGCCCCCTTTTGAAGGCACCAAAATGTCTTTTAGATAACAAATTTCAAAAAGAATCATAATAAGCCTACAAGTGTAGATTGATGTTTACTGGTGGAGAAAAAAAATCTTCATGATATCATGAAGATGAAGAAAAATCCACCCGTTTAGCTGAGGAGTGTCCAATATTTTTGCAAAGGGGGCCAGATTTAGTGTGTTGGTGGACGTTCTTTACATATAACACTGTTATATTATAACAGCAATTAATTTTAATACATTCCATTTTATGTCTCACATTTACTTTTTATTTTAATTTCAGCTATTTTAAGCATGTGTTTTGGTTCATTTGACACATTCATATCAACATTGAATTGACATTGAACATTTAATTTGAATTTTCACTTAACATCACTTTTTAAACACTTTAAACAACTTTTTTGCAACAATTGTACAGAATTGTTTTTTTGTTGATTGTTGCCATTTTAGTAAATGTATAAAAAAGAGAAAATCTGCATTTTTTTGGGGGGGCTCATTCCGTCAATTACTCATTTTCCGATTTGCTGATCCTAATTGAACCTCTAAATGACAGCACTTAGATTAAATTAGATTCTGACTTGATCTTAGTTTCTACTATCTTTGTGACAGCTTTATTTCCTGTATATGATAGTTCATGTTAAGGGCTTTTTTCCACCTTCAGTTGTTGTTAAACCGCTATATACCATGAATATGTGTTGTATTGTATTGTATTGTAGATTACATGAGCCTTTATTTATCTCACAGTGGATAAATTTACTTTTCACAGCAGCAAAAAATAAAATACAGGAGCTGCTGTAAAGGCAGACACACTCGCGGTGCCATCTTGAAGCGAAAAAAGAAAAACAAACATAAATAACAAATAATATGACAACACAAAAAATGGAGACAGTCATTCAATCTTGAGCACTTTCTGCACCCTCTTTGTTCCATAAAGCAGTTCTAGATGCACACGCATGTAACTGCGCTACTGGCCAATATATTAATTCTACATGCAGTCCAGACATTATTGATTTTTTTGACGGAAGATGTGGGCCGGATAGTGTATAATTTTCCGTGGGCCGCATTTGGCCCCCGGACCACGTTTTGGACAGATTAGTTTCCCCCTTTTTCTCAGATTCACTCAATTCTTAAGTGTGATATCTCCATCACTCGACCACCTTGGTCCACCCACTTGCCTTCCTGCCCTCCAGGCCATTCCTGTTTACTCGTTTGACCCCCATCGTTCCACCGTTTAAAAATGCATGACCAATAAATAAGGATGCTCTCTCCCCTTCTCTCAATAACTCATTCTCCCTCTCCTTTCATTCAACTATCCATCAATCCGCTCCTGTTTGTGCAGAGCTCATTCGGGGGTCTTCAAGGAATGGAAATCTTCCCGAGTGACCTCGCGCTTACTGAGGTGACTAACTGATCTCCTCACAGTCAACATCTACCCGCATTTAGCCAGGAGATAGAAACCTACTGAGGTTTCTATCTGTTTTTTTATTTATTTATTTTGTTTTAAATAACCATATATTTATTTAGTTTTAAATAACCAAGTCATATCAGAATTCGACTTGCACTCGGGAGAATTGCAAATGTATATGTAAGGAAGGGTGCGGGGGGGGGGGGGGGGGTGTTATTGCAAGGACAAATGTTTTAAAATTGCGTGGTGCTCATCAATCTTTCCCCAAATCAATTTTCTAAAGGCCAAGTGATTGTGGATAAAGCTTGAGTGGGGTTAATCTATGGAAATTATTTAGTTATTAATAATAATTTCTGAAATATCTAATGGCTCGTAAAGACGGACTGTATCACTAATCAAAGCTGATTGGAGAGTCTGTCTTTGTACATGAGGAAATGTCCTCCCCGTGATAGATTGAAGTGGCATGGGGATTTATTGCCTATCAATAGTGTTTGAGGAAACAAATTCGGGTAACCGTGCACATACGACAAGCACGTTAGCTTGATCCTTTTTGGTAAAATCATTTTAACTCATTCACTGCTATTCACAAATTTATTCGGGAATTGAAAATATGACGTAGAACGCCATTACCGAATTTGCTCGGGATTTGTTTTTTTCCTTTTTTTTGTGTGCTGATAAAGCACTGGCCATGGCCTCTGGCAATATTTTTCCACAAGCGGGGAGCATTTCCCCTTTTTCCATGTTAGCGCTTTGTTCCAGCTTCAGCTGTTAAAGCACTAAACCAATATCTACTGTATTTTATTGTATTTTGGACATCTCTTTTCATTTCAAGCTCATATAACTCCAGGCCCATTTAATTTAGTAATTAACTTTTTTACTGATGAAAGAAGAGAGTCTAGGGTTTCATATGAAACTATGACATGGAGTGCCATTCCTGAATTTGTTCAGGTTTTGGTTTTTCTTGCGGTAGGAGGGGGGGGCGGTAAAGCGCTGGTCAGACTTGCAATGTTTTCCACGAGAGGGCACTATTTGACTTTTGTCCATGTTAGCGCTTTGTTACAGCTTCAGCTGTTGTTAAATATATATAATAATATAATATGTGCTATATAAATCCATATCTATGTATTTTGTCAAGCCCCCCTATTTCAAGCTCAGAAAACTGCAGTCCCATATAACTTAGGAATTAACCCTTTCTGATGAAAGAAGAGAGCCTAATGTTTCTTACGCTGCATTAAATGTTGATGTAATCCTAAAACTCAACATTTTGTGGGTCCTGGAATTGGAGTAACAATGACGAAAACCTTGGCACGAGAGTGGACACATTTTTCCCCGTATAGCAGGGAATGAGTTCATGAACACAAAAATGATAGATAACGCCTGCGCGTGACCGATATTAAATATGAAATCTCTGTTGTTGCAGCACAGCTTGTCGGCGTATGCGTCGAGGAGTCGAGCCACGACAGAATGAAACAAGCAATTATGGTTCATTTGTCCTTTAAACGGACATGGGAAGTCATTTGTCTGAAAGCGCGCGGGCACAATGGCGGAATATTCATGTCGAAACTCCAACCTCACCCTCCCCCGCTTTCACAAACACTTAGAGCTAATTATTGTTATTAACATCATGGTTGAAATCCTTTCACAAGGACACGTCAGCACACTTCAACATCTGCCCCCCCCCCCCACCTTTTTTTTTACTTTCGTGGTGGAAACAAAAAAAAATGGGGGAAGGGGGATCACCTTGAAAAAGTCCCCCTCAAAATGTACTCCTAGTCCCAAGTCCTTTTGTTTCATCGTGTGGCGATGTTCTTTCAGCGCAACAGTTATGAGCTCTTAAAAAGCGTTGGCTCAATCTAAGTCGGAATATTGATTTCGCCATAAATAGCGCCATCCGCCATTATCGGCAAAACTAAGCTCATTTTATCCATATTTTAGTCACCTGCGATCATGGATGTTAATATGACAATGCTAATATGTCTTCTGAGTACCACTCAAGAGGCGAGCGGCAACTGGAGACGCACGAGAAACCGTCTTGCGGTTATTTCTAATGCGTCCGTCAGATCCCAAGTCGACATACCACATGAATGGACGCCGCTGACAGTTGGCTTGCTGCTCACTGGTCTGAATACAATCTGTATTTGTTTTGGCCACTTGAATTTGTCACATGACTTCTGAAAGAGCGCCACGCCTGCGCGCGCGGTGTGCCCACAGACCGCCATCGCGCAGTCCTATCTGTGAAATGAAAACACGCGGCTAATAGAGTAATTGAGTGACAGGCTGCCAAGTCAGGCAAAAGGCTTCCAGATGGCCCCCATGATGAATCTGTCAAAGGTGATCTCGGTTTTTCCTTCAAATGCAAGACCTGTCGGAATATGACGAACACCTCGCAGGAAAAAATAAATAAAAAATAGCAGTCGGCGATATACTAGGTACCCCCGGGGCCCATGTAAAACCAGAAGTGTCTTACAACTGTACTAAATCGGGATTCAAGTATCGAAAATAAAAGTGTGCAATAGTATATAAAAGATCAATCATGTTTATTGTATGGGCTTTGATGCTTGAACGTGTTTGGGCAGTGGAGGGTGCGATGCCGGAAAGTGATGTGAATCCTGAAAAGAAAAGAAAAATTCACAAGTTGAGATGACTTTTGAGATCTATTATTTGGCACCCCAAACGTCATTGTTAAGTTTACTCTAGCTTGTATCGTTTCAAGCCGCCCAAAGTACCATATTTTAACCCAAATTTACTAACAAAAGATGACTCTGTGCCTTAGACGCAGGTGTGCCTTATATGTTAAGTAATATTGAGCCACAACCGGTCTCCCCACTCCTGTCAGCAGCCACGACTTCATTTCCATCTGTAGAAGAAGTAGTGCGTAACCCAAACTTCTACTGTATGTAGCGACTTATGTACCTTATATTTGGAAAACATTTATCTATTTATATATTATTTTTGGATATGTTTTTTTCAGTCATTGAAGGTGCATCTTATAGTTAGGTGCGCCTTATATGTAGAAAAACTTCGAAAATACACCGTTTATTGAGGGTGCACCCTATACTCCGGTGCGCCTTACATACTGGAAAAAACTATGCTGTTTAAAAAGTTATAAGTAAAATTACCGTTTTGTTCTGGCGTATACGGCGCACCGGAGTATAAAATGCAACCCCAAAGAATGGTGTATTTTCAAATGTTTGAAGTATAAGACTCACCACCAATGAATAGTGTATTTTCAAAAAATTGATAATGCACCATTCATTGGGGGTGCGCCTTATACTTCATGCGGCTTATACACTGGAAAATTCGGTACTGTTTAAAAAGTTAAGTAAAATTACCGTTTATTACAGCGTATAAAGCGCACCTCCAATGAATGAAAAAACATTTCCAAATATGTACACAGTAGAGCAGACATGGGCAATCTACGGCCGGCGGGCCACATATGGCCCATTAGGCTTTTTAATGCGGAACGCCGAACTTGTCCAAATTATAGTAAAAAAAAATTTTGTTAATTAAGGATGTACCTACCACAAATGCTACCTTGCTTAATTTACGGTAAATGTCCATGGTTCTAGATTTTGCTGAAGTAGTCATTTGTCATCATGGTGCACAATGCAATGTTTGCATTGCTTGCTACAAACCACTAAGCCCCTTTCATAACTCTCAAGTACACTTTACAGTCACGGTTAAATGTAAATTTACGTTTGTAGCATCACATATGTTGTTAGCTTCTTTTGTATCTTTCTTCTGGGCTGAGGTTCTGTGCATCTATTTTGGAAAATGACATGCAAATGCACAACCTTATAACGCTTGCGAAAGTCCGGAAGAAAGAAGGAGGTAGCCTGTGTGCTTGGCGACGGTACACGTGTACTGTTTGCGCGTGAAGGCGAGGGCGTCCGTGGAGTTAGTAGAGTGCGCGGTCAGGACAATCCATCCATGATTTTGCGGAATTTAACACAAGTAGATATTATTGAGCTTGAATATTTCGTTGTGTAATAATATGTTTTGAATGTTGAAAGTGATTCCATTTTTCAATAAATATTGATTTCTTTAACTTTGCACCTTCGATTGAAACTTATTAAAAACAGACGCAATCTTGATAAATCACAGTGCATATGTTATTTTCATGTATTTCCATTTCCTCCTCCCAGTATCTGTGAAATAGTATGTAAACGCCATATCTTGCATATTCCTTGAGCCAAATTTATTAACTGGTCAGGGATATTTTTCACATTTGAAAGACAGTTAATAAATTGGGTTGTAGTGTACTTACTGTGCTATGAGGTTTGTACACACTACATTTAAAGGACAACCGGCACCATTTTTTTTTTTGTTTTCTACTGACATCAGAAAAACGTTTTATAGCATCTAAAATACCCAAAACACACAGGCTGATAGTTTTAGTCAAATGAAAAACACAAATAAAAATGACTTTAAAATGAATCCGGAAATGGCCAGTTTCAAAAGGTCCCGCCCCCTTGTTCGTGGTGTCACGCCAAGACGTCTGGCCTTGCTCGAGAATCAAAACAATGGCTTCAGATTCGGAGAAGATGCTTTCGTGTTCCTCATCCAGTTATGAATATGATTCAAATAGTTCTGATGAGGAAAGCATATATGTTTGCAATTGATTCAAGGAGTCCTCCCATATCAATTTGAGCCGTCAATGACAGAAATGTAGCACCCAGAAAATGCAGAAGATGGCGCCCAAGCTACGTTGGAAATGGGCTGATTTTTCAGCTCGGAATTTGTATCAGCGAGTATCAAATCGTTGTCTTGGTGCAACACACAACGATTCATCATCACGTTATTTATGTGTTTTCCTTCTAATTTTGCCATCTACACGGATCAACACCGAGTTTTCAGACCAAACAAAGTACCACAAAATGCATTGTGTGTCCTTTCTCAGTCAGGGCCGTTCCTGACATGACATCACGTCAGGAATTGTCACCAACTCGAAAACAAGACTTCATGAATATTCAGCGGGAGTCTTAAAACGTAAACTATAGCTATATGCTGTGGAATCTTTGTAAAATACGCTCAGTGGAAGTCATTTGAAGTGATTTTACAAATTATGGACATAATTTGTCCGGAGGCGCTGGTTGTCCTTTAATGCTTTAGGTTTAGTATTTCCGGCCCAAACACTCCCTGCAAATGCTCTTGGCCTGGCCCCTCTGTCAAATTTTAGAACCCATTGCGGCCTGCGAGTCAAAAAGTTTGCCCACCCCTGCAGTAGAACCTGGTGTAGCACATGACTTCTTCTACAGGGGGAACGGAAGTCGGTGGCTGCTGATAGTAGTTGTTGCGAGACCTTTGTGGTTCAATATGACTTCACATATAAGGCACACCTGCGTATAAAGTGCACGGCCATCTTTTGAAGAAAATCAATCCTTTTGGGTCAACCTTATTATTACCCAGAAAATGCGGTACGTCATCCACAGATGGATTTTTGCAATTGTTTGAGATGGGAAATGGCTCTGTAGGTACTTTTTTCGACTACCGATGCTTGTCTGTGACTGTAAAGTGTCCTTGAGAGCTTTGAAAAGCGTTTGAAATTAAATTTATTATTATTATTATTATTATTATTATTATTATTATTATTATTATTATTATTATTATTATTATTATTATTATTTCTATTGTCGGGTTTCCTTTTTTGGCACTGTAAAGTGTCTTTGAGAGATTTGAAAGGCACTTGAAATAAAATGTATTATTATTATTATTATTATTATTATTATTATTGTCATCAAATGGTGAGTATAGTTTTTGCTTTTTTGATTGATGCTGTGCCGATGACCATTTTGTGTTGGGGAGCCTTTTACTGAGTGAGTTGCTTGTTCTTGTCTTCTTGTGGCGGTCCCAAGCCCGGATAAATACAGAGGGTTGTGTCAGGAAGGGCATCATATACAGTAAAGTCTCGTTATATCGATATTCAAGGGAGTCCGAAAAAATATTGATATAACCGGGACTATCAATATATCCGACCCTGTTTGCATGTAATTTTCTCCGTGCGTGCATAGAAATAGTATCGATATAACCGGGACTATCGATATATCCAATATCGATATAACGAGACTTTTTATATATATATATATATATATATATATATATATATATATATATATAGTGTTGTTGTTTTTTTCATTAATTTCACATGTTAACTACACGCGCTCCCAAAAATGAGTACAGTATGCGCTTCGTCCATCAATCCTATATATCTCAAAACGTCTGTGTAAGCTCTCAGTCGTACAGGAGTGGTCCATCGATGAGAAGGTTTATGAGGGTCGTTATGCTGATGAGGTGATACCGGGGGGAGTGGGTGTAATAGGCCAATCGTTAGTCAGGAATGTAGGAACAATCAGTGGGGCCACAGGGGGGGGGGGTCCCGCCCCCCCCCCCCCCCCCCCCCCAACCTGAGAGTAGGGACCTATCATAGCTGTGTCCGCCGCCACCAGGTCTGGACATTAGGGATATATAAATGGGGCCGATACGACCAGTCAGACTTTAGTTCGCTGACGAAGCCTCTTGGATAGGAGGCGAAACGTCCGAAACCTTCACTTTTGTACAGATGACGGCTGAAGAAACCTTCTCATCGATATATATCTCAAACACATGAGCTCTTGGAGAATATGGCATAATACTGTAATAATAATAATCATAATAATATGCGGCATAAAAATCAATGGCTTGTTTAATTTAAACGAGGGGGTGGTGGCAGGGGGACTGGTTGGGTCAGCCAAGCTTGTTATCCCATTTGACACACCATTAAACCTCTTTGGGAATAAACATATTTTTAGCTCGGGTGCAGATTCACCAGCAATATCCCCGTTGGAAAAATAGTGGGGGGAAATCATTCTTCACTTGTTATTGATGTTGAAATATATATATATATATATATATATATATATATATATATATATATATATATATATATATATATATATATATATATATATATATATATATATATATATATATATATGTATATGTATATTGGGTAATAACTGGACGTCAGCTGGGAATTTGTATCAGCGAATATCAAATAGTTACCTTGGTGCAACACACAACGATTCATCATCACGTTATTTATGTGTTTTCCTTCTAATTTTGCCATCTACACGGATCAACACCGAGTTTTCAGACCAAACAAACTACCACAAAATGCATTGTGTGTCCTTTCTCAGTCAGGGGCGTTCCTGACATGACATCACGTCAGGAATCGTCACCAACTCGAAAACAAGACTTCATGAATATTCAGCGGAAGTCTTAAAACGTAAACTATAGCTATATGCTGTGGAATCTTTGTAAAATACGCTCAGTGGAAGTCATTTGAAGTGATTTTACAAATTATGGACATAATTTGTCCGGGGGCGCTGGTTGTCCTTTAATGCTTTAGGTTTAGTATTTCCGGCCCAAACACTCCCTCCAAATGCTCCTGGCCCGGACCCTCTGTCAAATTTTAGAACCCATTGCGGCCTGCGAGTCAAAAAGTTTGCCCACCCCGGCAGTAGAGCCTGGTGTAGCACATGACTTCTTCTACAGGGGGAACGGAAGTCGGTGGCTGCTGATAGTAGTTGTTGCGAGACCTTTGTGGTTCAATATGACTTCACATATAAGGCACACCTGCGTATAAAGTGCACGGCCATCTTTTGAAGAAAATCAATCCTTTTGGGTCAACCTTATTATTACCCAGAAAATGCGGTACGTCATCCACAGATGGATTTTTGCAATTGTTTGAGATGGGAAATGGCTCTGTAGGTACTTTTTTCGACTATCGATGCTTGTCTGTGACTGTAAAGTGTCCTTGAGAGCTTTGA
Source organism: Hippocampus bargibanti (assembly GCF_051943395.1). Lineage (NCBI taxonomy): Eukaryota > Metazoa > Chordata > Actinopteri > Syngnathiformes > Syngnathidae > Hippocampus > Hippocampus bargibanti. The sequence goes on along the minus strand of NC_142744.1, from coordinate 12,667,499 downwards.
AAAGCGTTTGAAATTAAATTTATTATTATTATTATTATTATTATTATTATTATTATTATTATTATTATTATTATTATTTCTATTGTCGGGATTCCTTTTTTGTCACTGTAAAGTGTCTTTGAGAGATTTGAAAGGCACTTGAAATAAAATGTATTATTATCTCATCTCATCTCATCTCATTTTCCGTACCGCTTATTCCTCATTAGGGTCACGGGGGTTGCTGGAGCCTATCTCAGCTGTCTTCGGGCACGAGGCGGGGGACACCCTGAATTGGTTGCCAGCCAATCGCAGGGCACACAAAGACATACAACAGTCACTCTCACACTCACACCTAGGGACAATTTGGAGTGGTCAATCTGCCTGCCATGCATGTTTTTGGAGTGTGGGAGGAAACCGGAGGACCCGGAGAAAACCCACGCGGGTCCGGGGAGAACATGCAAGCTCCACACAGGGAGGCCGGACCGGGACGTGAACCGGCGACCTCCGCACTGTGAAGCCGGTGTGCTAACCACTCGGCTGCCGGGCCGCCCCTATTATTATTATTATTATTATTATTATTATTATTATTATTATTATTATTATTATTATTATTGTCATCAAATGGTGAGTATAGTTTTTGCTTTTTTGATTGATGCTGTGCCGATGACCATTTTGTGTTGGGGAGCCTTTTACTGAGTGAGTTGCTTGTTCTTGTCTTCTTGTGGCGGTCCCAAGCCCGGATAAATACAGAGTGTTGTGTCAGGAAGGGCATCATATACAGTAAAGTCTCGTTATATCGATATTCAAGGGAGTCCGAAAAAATATCGATATAACCGGGACTATCGATATATCCGATATCGATATAACGAGACTTTACTGTGTGTATATATATATATATATATATATATATATATATATATATATATATATATACTGTTGTTGTTTTTTTCATGCTTTCCTCTTCAGAACTATATGTTTTTTTCATTAATTTCACATGTTAACTACACGCGCTCCCAAAAATGAGTACAGTATGCGCTTCGTCCATCAATCCTATATATCTCAAACACATGAGCTCTTGGAGAATATGGCATAATACTGTAATAATAATAATCATAATAATATGCGGCATAAAAATCAATGGCTTGTTTAATTTAAACGAGGGGGTGGTGGCAGGGGGACTGGTTGGGTCAGCCAAGCTTGTTATCCCATTTGACACACCATTAAACCTCTTTGGGAATAAACATATTTTTAGCTCGGGTGCAGATTCACCAGCAATATCCCCGTTGGAAAAATAGTGGGGGGAAATCATTCTTCACTTGTTATTGATGTTGAAATATATATATATATATATATATATTGGGTAATAACTGGATGTATAGGCATGTCGCGGCTGTACTCTTGACTGTGCCAAATTATCTTTCACACCGTATCTGAGTATGCAACAGAAGTTGTCGACAGATTCTGGGCTTCCTCATTTGTTTTGACGGACATGCCATTTTCTGAACACTTGCCCTTGATGAACTTTCCCTTTGGTGAGGTCAGAAAATTAATTTCTTTGGGTCTTTCATTATAGAATGTCCGCTGTAACCCCCCCCCCCCACCCAAACATCACCACCACCACCCCCCTGACACCATGATTTATTTTTCTTTTTTTCCCCTTCAAAGCTATTTGAAGACAATGTGTGATTATCTGTGACATTGCTTGACAAGCGCCTCAAGGCCGCTTGTGTCTTCACTATCTACCCCCCCCCCCCCCCCCCGCCCCCTCCTCCCGTCGGCAGCTCTCTTTCTTCCTGTCTCGCTCTAATCAAAAAAGCCCAACCCAGGCTGCTGAGAGCTCAGAGCAAATAACAAGTCACTCCCTGTGGATGTTTGAAGATGACGGAGGGACCGTCGCCACAAGGGAGGAAATGCACTCTTGACTGTTGCCTAGCTTGAAGTCAAGCAGATGTCCCCATCCCTCCACCTCACCCCCCGCTTGATGCACCAGCTTTCACTCTGAACTGTGTGTTTTTAGCATCTAAAGAGAGTGCAGTCGTTGATTGTGGAATGGCCACTTGATATCCCAACATTGGTTTTGTGCTTGTTGTGATACTTAACGTATTGGGGACACAACAAACAATATGACTGTAACATGTGGTTATACTTCAAATACACAGATAAATGTCACTTTGTGTGATATGTCTTCATTTTTGCTGAGCTTAACATTCCATAGCCATGGTGGACTTTGTGTAACATGCAAGGGTTTTCATTGTTACGAAGCTCTTCGGCAGTGAATGGCTGAGCAATTTGTGGAAGCGAATCGTGGCAACTACTTGTTCTTGTGAGCATGTTCACCTGTGGGATGTTCTGAGCAGGTGTTTGATGAGCAAGGCACAACTTTGTCTTCTTCTTTTTTTAATGGGAACATGTTACAGCCATAAAATGGCAAGCGAATGTTTTGCCTAAAACAATCCACATTTCACCTTGCATCTTGGTGCAATGGTCCCCAACACACCCAAAAGAGCACTCAGCCTGCCCAGAAGTGACCAAGTGTGAAAAGAAAGAGGAGTCATTTATTTATATTTATTTATTTATTTATTGTGGCATCTAATTTTTATTTATATGTTAATTAATCCATTTATTTATTTACTTTCTTATTAGTTGTTTATATATGTACTTATTTGTTGTTTATTTGTGTATTTATTTGATTGTATGATTATATTTATTGTATTTATTTTTTCCTTTATTTCATCTTTATTTATTTATTGTTTGTTTGTTAATTCATGCACTCATTTATTTATGTATTTATTTATTTAGTTTTTGATTGTTCAACCTTGGAGCATTAAATATCTTATATTGGATTACATATTGTATCCTGTTTTCCTATCCGTTCGACACATTGTCTCAACTTGATCGGGATCAGGTTGGTATGGCACTTTAAAGGACAACTGACACCTCCGGACAAGTTATGTCCATAATTTGTAAACTCACTTTAAATGGCTTCTACTGAGCGTATTTTACAAAGATTCCACCGCATATAGCTATATTTTACGTTTTAAGACTCGCGCTGAATATTCAGGAAGTCTTGTTTTTGAGTTGGTGATGATTCCTGACGTGACGTCACGTCAGGAACGCCCCTGACCGAGAAAATGACACACAATGCATTTTGGGTACTTTGTTTAGTCTGAATACTTCGTGTTGATGGCGAAATTAGAAGGAAAACACATAAATAACGCGATGGTGAATCGTTGTGTGTTTCACCAAGACTACTATTTGATACTTGTTGACACAAATTCCCAGCAGACAAAACAGCCCATTTCCAACGGAGCTTGGGCGCCATCTTGTGCATTTTCTGGGACGCTATATTGGAGTCCTGATGGCTTGAATTGATATGGGAGGACTTCTTTAATCGATTGCAAATATTTATGCTTTCCTCTTCATAACTATTTGAATAATATTCATAACTGGATGAGTAACACCAAAGCATCTTCTCCGAATCTCAAGCCTTTTTTTTATTCTAGAGTACGACAAGACGTCCTGACATGACGTCACGAACAAGGGGACAGGACCTTCTGAAACTCGCCATCTACGAGGTCATTTTGAAGTAGTTTTGGGACACTTTAACTCATTTTTATAGGTGTTTTGCATTTGACTAAAAATATCACCCTGCGTGTTTTGGGTATTTTAGATGCTATAAGTTAGGAAACAAAAACCTTATGTCTGTTGTCCTTTAAGGACTTTGTGTTTCCTCATGAGACAAATTCACGTATGCCAAGTTCTTCACATCATATTATAGCCCATCAAATGTCTTTTTTTTGTTCCACGGTGACATTGCAAACAATGTCTAGTGCCTCTATTTTGTTTTGTTTTTTAGCGCCAAAGTTGGCGTTTATTAGAGGGACGCTTTTGATGATGATGAGAGCGGAATGTCACAGCAGGCAGTGAAACATTGATGAAATTACCCGTCTCCCTTCTCTCAAAACGTTGCTCATGTATCATCGGCGAAACAAATACCGCCTAATGACATAATTAATCAGATCATGTATGTTTCCCTTTCCGTTCCTGCTTTCATTTATTTATTTATATATTTATTTTTTTGTTTCCCCGGGTACGACAGTCAAATGCATGTAATCGCAGGTTGTGTAATGTAATGGGATCAAGGCCATGTAATTCTTCATCTTCCAACAGCTCCCCGGAGCAACGGAAGTGAGCACGAGATGAATGTGGATTCACCGTTGCCCCCCCAACCCCCCCATACCTCGTTTCCCCACTTTGCTTTGACAAAATGTGGCTCCTTCAGTGTGGTTAACCGCTTGGCCGTGTAGCCGCTGGCAGCTGCGTCTCCCGCCACAAGACAATATCGCTCCTTCTCACTTGTCTCTCCATCTATTTACCAATTCATCCGTGCCCCCCGACATCCCTGTCGTCGTCCTCCTCCCAATCGACCCCCCCCCCCCCCCGCCTCCTCCTCTTTCCCTCCAGTGGCGACAACAAACCATCAGGTCTCATCTATCTGTGTGTACGTCAGCAATTAGAGCGTTGTGGCAGCCAAATGCCAGCCATATCCCCAAGCTAACCCCCACCGCCACCAACACCGCCACCCCATCCCCCTGCCCTGTGCACACACACACACACCCACAAAGGATGTGCCCGATGAAACGGCAAGAGAGCAAATCACACCATAATTTACAATCTTGCTGTGCTAAAATCTCATTATGTCACAGACATACGGATATGGCGGCATCTCAGAAGCCAGCGCTATAAATTCCACCTGTCGTAAATTATTAAAAACAAAGACAGGCATGACGGTTGGGTGTCCAAATTAGCTGTAAATCACAACCCAAACATGGTTTGTTGAACAAATTAAGACCCGCGTGGTGAAAACAAACCTGCCTTAAGTGGGTTCGGTCAGACGCTTGGTCATGTCGTACTTGAAAATAGCCCATGTATCTACCCCGGTCAAGGATGAGGCCTTGTACTGATGTCCAAAAAACGTTTATTGTGGAACACCGTGAAAACTAAAAGACATGTAAAATAACAATCAACATTACTACAATATGTTCGACAAGACATACAGTCTTGTTCTTTTCCTTTTGGCTTTTCTCTTCATGGGGTTTACATCAGATGCCCTTCCTGACACAAACCACTGTATTTATCCAGGCTTGGGATCGGCACAATAAGACAGTGGTTGTGTCTCAGTGTGGCTACAGAACAAGCAACTTTATGAACTTAATAAAGATGAAGATGCTCCCAAATGGTCATCGACACAGCAGCATTCAAACAAAGCAAAATTACACTCACTATTTCATAACAATTCTCTAATCTCACCATGAAAATATGTGATAAAACGCCACATCAGAGAAGAATACAAACCTCCAACAGCACCCAATACAGTGATACCTCAGTTTACGAACGCTTTGGCTCACGAACCTTTCGCCTCAAGAACATTAAATTCACGAGCATATAGTCTTAGCTAACGAACTAGTTTTCGGCGGACAAACTAAACCACACAGTGACACTGTGGCTGGAGGACTATATAGTTTTCGGCGGATGAACACCAAACCACACAGTCGAACAGCGCCAGGGTGGCTGGCGGACTAGTTTTCCTCACCCATTTTCTTTGAGTGAAGACGTGGTTTGTTATCATGTGGAGTACTTTTGCTGTTATGGGACCGAAAAAGACCCCACCACAGCCTAGTGTTTAGCCAAAGAGGACACAAAAAAAAATTACAGTCGAGCAGAAGAAGGAGATCATCGAAAACCACGAATGACGTGTGCGTTTGTGTGACCTAGCGTCCCAGTACCAGTGTGCTAAGTCGACCATTGTTACGTGTGGCTAAGGGTGTTTCTCTGTTGTCTCAGCAACAGTCTCAGGCAATAGAAGAGGTTGAAAAACTTCTGTTGATTTGGATTCACAAAAAGCAGCTAGCAGGGGACAGTGTGTGAGGGTATTATCTCCGAGAAAGCACGGCAAACGTCACTCGGATATCATCAAGATGCAACTACATCAACGACCATCACAAAGGTAAATAAAACAACTTTTTTATCCAGTAGTTTATTTCTTTAATTACAATACAATAGCGCATGTATTATATATAATAATAATAATACATTACATTTTAAGCGCCTTTCAAAGCTCTACAGTCACTGACAAGCATAGGTACTATAATAAAATACAATCACAAATGGAATGCAATAAATAAAATACATTTATAAATAGAAACAAGAGGGAGAGCTCCATAAAATGCAATTTTAAATAGCTGGGTTTTGAGATGGGACTTGAAGGTGGGAAGAGAATCGATGTTACGAATGTTGCGCGGAAGTGAGTTCCAAAGTTTGGGGGCAGAGCAGCTGAAGGCTCTGTCACCCTTCGTGCTGAGACAGGCAGGACGGGGCACACAGGGGGAAGAGGATCTGTTTTAGTATTTAGTAGAAAATTGTTTTATGGGGACCTGGGAACGGATTATTCTCATTTTAATGGTTTCTTATGGGAAATAAATATTCGGCAGATGAACTTTTCGACTGACACACACATTCTTGGAACCAATTAAGTTCGTGAGTTGAGGTACAGTGAGACCTCAACTTACGAACGCCTTATAATACGAACTTTTCATCATACGAACGTCAAATTTATGAATATTAAGCCTCATAATAAGAACTATTTTCATCTTACGCACTTCGGTGGAAGTGCGTATACATAAATACATAATCTTCTGCGGAAGAACACGAAAGCACACGACCTTCGGCTATGGCGGAGTGATCTTCGGCAACTGAACAGCGCTCCAGCCGACGCTACTTTGCACACCCCTGTCATTGAATGCACACGTCCATCGCCTCCTTGCAGTTTTTTGCTTATACTTTTACGATTATGGCACCGAAAAAAAACCCACCACAGGCTCGTGTTCAGCCCAAGAAGAAACACAATAAAATCACCGTCACTGAGAAGAAGGAGATAATTGAAAAACAGGAATGACGTGTGCGTTTGTGTGATTTAGCGACAGAGCGCGGCTATGCTAAGTCCACCATCGCTACCATCCTTCGCATCAAAGAAGCTATCAAAGGTGCGTCTGTTGCAAAAGGTGTTTCCATGCTCTTAAAGCGACGGTCTCTGGCAATCGAAGAAGTTGAAAAACTTCAGTTAATTTGGATTCACGAAAAGCAGCTATCCGGCGACAGCGTGAGTAAAGCTATTTTATGCGAGAAAGCACGGCTAATTCACGCCGATATCGCCATGCGCCAACCTGGAAGTTCGGCGCTTATTCAGGATTTTAAAGCCCGTCACGGATGGTTCGAGAACATCTGAGGGCGAGGAGGAGAAGGCAATGTTGGCAAAGTGGAATGATGTGCAGGCTTTTACCGAACAGTTCCATCCAGAAAAGACTGGCTATGACAATCATCAACATGACGAACGATAATGTGATGCCTCAGCTTCATAAGACCTTACAAGTCAGAAAGCAACAGGTGTCATTTAAGAGGTTTTTAATCAGCAAAAAGGATGAGGAGTCTCCAAAGAAGCAAAGAGAAGCCACACCAGTGGTTAAGTTAACAACAGTCCTTCTGTGACTCTCCTTCCATAAGCCATCAATGACCATCAAAAAGGTAAATACAGCTTTATTTTACAGCACAGTTTATTTCTTTAATTACAGTCCTCATGTAATGTGCCTCTCTTTCCAAACAGCAAGTGCCTTTGACCTTCGACCTCCAACGCCATTCCATCAAGTCATCAATGACCATCACAAATGTAAATAAAGTGACTTTATGATACAATGCAGTGTATTTCTTTAATTACAATACCATAGCACATTTATGATGCATAGGATAAGGTAGGTTGTATGTAGTTTTAAGGCTTATTTAGTTGAAAAGTATATTTTATGGAAACCCGGGAACGGATTATTCCCATTTTAATGGTTTCCTATGGGATTTTTTTTTTCGAGATACACACTTTTCACCTTACACACTCTGTCTGGGAACCAATTAAGTTCGTAAGTTGAGGTCTCACTGTATCACTGTAGTCAAAAGAACGCTTTACCAATGAACGGAGGTAACATTTCAAATGGCTAGTTGTACAACCGCTTCAAATACACACACGCACATACATTTTTAAATACTTTGCAGGACGTGCAACTACGTACAAAAAGACTCCTTTATGCTAAAATAGTCGACTTGCAGTTTAATTTCATGCATGGGTTCCTGAGGCTCTCGTGCACACTTTTAAACAGACATGTCCAACCAATTTCATATCGATTAGTGAAACCCATGTTAGGGAATAATTTTTCATGAATCAGAAAACTACTATTTCCCAACAATTAGGTTGTGTAGTTCTTGGGCCTTCAGGGATCTATCCACTGGTGACGATACTAAACCCAGTCAGAGAAAAATAAGACATACAGTAAATAAGCAAATTAATAACGTACCGTGTGCACCTTGTAAACCACAAGTAGACAAACTTTAATGACAGACTTTATCGTTCCCTTTGGCGATTTTTCTCGCAATTTGTCTTGTTTGTCTCTCTCTCGCTATTTCTCTCGCGCCTCGAAACACGTGACATAAAACCGGAAGTGATCATGACAAATTATTCAAAATAAAGTATTGAGGAGGATTTAAAGACAAACAGCAATACGAAGATTCATGTAGAAACATAAACAACTTTGCAAAGCAACAAGCACAAATAAATTATATTGTTGTTGTTATGGCAAACAATGTCAATATTGGCACCAGTTACAGCCCGACTGGACCAACCGCAGTTCCTCTTAGAGGACAGACCCTGTTTCACAGGGGAAAGGTGACATTTATTGTATGCTTTCAAACCACCATCGGTAAAGTGAGCGTAATACCACGAGGATGCATGGAAAGTACATTTAAGAAGAACTGCAAGATCTCCACTTGCGGATGAATGATTTTAACCTTGGAGACCATCTGAAACAGTTGTGGCTCTCGACTTGGGGAGAACAGCAGGGCAGATGCCTCTGCAGCGCAACAGGTGCTATCAAAGCGCTTCCTCGTCAATACACACGGCGGCGGAATTTGAAAACGTCAGGGGGTGGGACTTAAGGGTCGCATTAGACTTTGAATAGAGACGCATCCAATACATGGATGGTCCTCTTCCTCACTCAGTCTATTGACTGCAAACTGAGCCTATTAGCAAGACAACACAGCACTAATGGCGCTGCAACTGCAACCGCTGCCCCTCGTGTTTATGGAGACCACCCAGTGCACGCACGCACGCACACACACACACACGCACACACACACACACACACACACACACACACACACACACACACACACACACACACACACACACACACACACACACACACACACACACACACACACACACACACACACCCTCTTCACTTTTCCCACGCCATTGTTAGCGAAACATGAGTATCTTGTTGTGTGACAGTTGATCAAAGTCCAGGGGGTGAGGTGTGGGGGGTGTTAAAATCCAGTTTAAGCCACTGTTTAGTGTGTACGACAACTTTTTTTTAACCCTTATGTGGCTTTCCTCAGCCTCTGATGTCATGTTTATTTTCAAACTCCTACCAAGGGAGTCACCATCTTTTTGGAACACTTCCATGTGGTGGCCAGCAGGGGGAGTAGTACAATGAAATGAACCAGTTGGTTCGGCCTCAAGATCAACGTAAGAATTGTGACCTCGGAACGAAGTACAAGGCAATCGTGGTTGTGGAGGAGAATCCAACAAGGAGCAAATCCTCCATCGCGAAAGAGTTCGACATGCCGCAGAATACTTTAGCAACGTAAGTAATGTAAACGTTGCAGTTATTGTTTTCCATACATGTATTTAACTGTGTTGTATTCAGATATCTTTATCACTTGCAATAATCACTGTTTTTCGTATAGTATGTACATGCTGGCGTTCGTGGTTTCTCTCATGTGTATAGAAAAATGTCGAGTGCTACTCAAAGTCACTATTGCAAGAATGCGTTAAGAAAATAATAAATGACGTTTTTATTTAATGCATAAGTTTATTTTTCACTTCACTACAGTACAAAAGCATGCTAGATACGCAATCATTGAACTCAAGGAGAAAATTACATGCCATATCAAAGATCCCCCATTTATTGCCCACTTTTAATGAAGTTAGGCGCAGGATCGGATATATCGTTAGTCCGGTTATATCGATATTTTTTCCGACTCCCGAGAATATCGATATAACGAGACTTTACTGTACATTGTATTTTGGACAGCTGCCATCATTTCTAGCTCATATAACTCCAGACATGTATAACTTAGGAATTTAACTCTATTTTTCTGATGAAAAAAGAGAGTCTAAGGCAGGGGTGTCCAAAGTCGGTCCTCGAGGGGCGCTGTCCTGCCTGTTTTCCAGCTCTCCCAGCAGCAACACACCTGATTCAAATGATCAGCTCATCAGCCAGCTCTGAAGCAGCATCAAAATGGTCCTGATGATTTGAATCAGGTGCGTTGCTCCTGAGAGCTGGAAAACAGGCAGTACGGGGGCCCTCGAGGACCGACTTTGGACACCACTGGTCGAAGGTTTCTAACGCTGTATGGAATGTTTATGTCGTCCTAAAATTCAATAGTCTGTGGGTCCAGGAATTCAACTGATAATGACAAAAATCCTGGCAATGGAGTGGACACATTTTACACGACTGGTAGTGAATGAGTTAACATTCTCCACACATAATCGAGATTTATCATTTAGTGCTTATTCCAAAACCGGGCGAGCCATAAAATCCTTTAATACAATACAATACAATACAATACAATACAATACAATACAATACAATACAATACAATACAATACAATACAATACTGTACAATGCATATTGATTTATATCGCGCTTTGGAAATCAAATGATTCTGCATGACCTGAATGCCCACCAATGACCACCAAGTGCAGTTGTCTTCTTTGAATGCACACCTTTTAAGTGTCTGATCGCCCGCCTCTTGGGGTGGGTGGACTTGTTTGGCTTTATGGTAAATATTTTGCCGGACAGGAGAGAAACACAGAAAGAGAGACTCAGGAGGGGGATAATTCATTCAGTTTCGGCACAATGCTCTCAGAAAGCCCTTGAGGGACCCAAAAAGCAGATAGTGGGGGGGGGGGGGGGGGGGTCAGAGGTGCTTTGCCTTTGAATCAAGGTGCCTTACATGCAGATATAGCGGCTGCCGCTCTCCTGGAAGGAAATGATCAAAATTGACATTTGGGGATTTGCAATATGACAATCTAGAGATGGCATCACGTGCTTACCATTCACGTGACCCCGCGAGTTAGTAGCTCATTACATAACTGCCGCACAGAGATGTGGTCGAATACAAATTATTTTACCAGCAATACCAGTTGGGAAGAGTTCAACCAGGAATGCTAGCTCTTCATTCCTTTTCGTTGCTTTGTTGTCATGATGTAGTGGAACGGGGGGATGCGCTTGGGAGCCCCCACGCCACCCTGCTAGAACCAACACCCCAAAAGGCTTGCCCTGAGATGACCAAGTGTGAAAGGACAGAGGTGGCAAGTTATTTATTCATGTACTTATTTATTCACTTATGTATGTATTTATTTATTTAGTTATTTACTTACTTTCTTACTTACTTATTGATTGATTGATTGATTGATTGATTGATTGATTGATTGATTGATTGATTGATTGATTTGGTTATTTATTCATTCATTCTTTCTCTTTTTCACTCATTTATTAATGTATTGATTGATTGATTCATTGATTGATTGATTAATTCATTGATTGATTGATTGATTGATTGATTGATTGATTGATTGATTGATTGATTGATTGATTGATTGATTTGGTTATTTATTCATTCATTCTTTCTCTTTTTCACTCATTTATTTATGTATGTATTCGTTGATTGATTGATTGATTGATTGATTGATTGATTGATTGATTGATTGATTGATTGATTGATTGATTGATTGATTGATTGGTTTAGATATTTATTTATTCATCCACGCTTTCAATCATTCATTTATATATTTAGTCATTTATTATTCATTCATTCATTCACTTATTTTTCATTATTATTTTCATTTATTTATTTATGTATTTATTTATTTGGTTACTTAATGGACAACCGACGTCACTTTTTTGTTTTTTTAACTGACATCGGAAAAACGTTTTATAGCATCTAAAATACCCAAAACACGCAGGCTGATATTTTTATTCAAATGCAAAACACCAATAACAATCACTTAAAGTGTCCAAAATCTGCAAAAAATTGAGCTGCGAATTGAGCATTTTCAGAAAGTCCCGCCCCCAGTTTGTGATGTCACGCCAAGACGTCTTGCATTGCTTGAGAATCAAAACAATGGCTTCAGATTTGGAGAATATGCTTTCTTGTTACACCTCCAGTTATTAATATGATTCAAATAGTTCTAAAGAGGATAGCATACATGTTTGCGATCGATTAAAGAATTTATTCCATGCCATTTTGAGGCAACATTGGGGAGAAACGATCACCAGAAAAGAGGCACAAAATGGCGACCTCCTGTGGCCACCTCCGTTTCCACAGGCTGATAAATTCCTTATATGGAGCTTGGACACCCTCTTCTGGCGGCTTTTGGGTGCAACACAAGGTTTTCAGACCAAACAATACAGCAAAATACATTGACGTGACGGAAGGACTGCTACAATGTGTCTTTTTTCGGTCAAGGGGCGTTCCTTTAGTGACGTCACGTACGGACTCATCACCAACTCAAAAACAAGACTTCCTGAATATTCAGCGCGAGTCTTAAAACGTAAAATATAGCTACCGTAAAATCTCGTTATATCGATATCGGTTATATCGATAGTACTGCTTATTACGATACTATTTCTATGAACGCAAGGAGAAAATTTACATGCCGCAGGATCGGATATATCGATAGTCCGGTTATATCGATATATTTTCCGACTCCCGAGAATATCGATATAATGAGACTTTACTGTAGCTATATTTTACGTTTTAAGACTCGCGCTGAATATTCAGGAAGTCTTGTTTTGGAATCTTATTGGAATCTTATTAAAATACGCTCAGTAGAAGTCATTTGAAGCCATTTTACATATTATGGACACTACATGTCCGGAGACGTCGGTTGTCTTTTAATTATTCATTCACTTGTTCACTCATTTATGGATGTATTTATTCATTCACGCTTTCACACATTTATTTATTTATTCGTTTGGGTATTCGCTTATATTTATTTCTTTATTTATTTGTTCGTTTGTTTATGTATGTATTTGGTTATTTAATTATTCATTCACTCCTTCACTCGTTCACTCGTTCACCTATTTATTTATTTATTTATTTATTTATTTATTTATTTATTTGTTTATTTACTTGGTTTTTGGTCTTTAAAGGTTGTGCGTGCTTTTGTTGTGTGTTCTCGCCCTCGTCAAAAAGCGAACCGAGCACTGCGCGGCAGCACTGCGCCTCGCGCGCGCTCTTGCCAGGATTACCCCCGGTCCCCCACCCATCCTCTCCGTACACCCCCCCCCCCCCCTACTCACGCGCTGAGCTGTGGAGAGCCCACCGTCGGGCGCCACCCTACCTCCTCCTGCTGCTCGCCTTTCCATTGCGCGTTTCAGCTTGAGGGGGCTGCACGCGCACTTCGCGCCACTGATAGCCACTTTATGCTCTTGCGTGGAAAGTAACATTCTCTCTCTCTCTCTTTCTCTTTCTCTCTCACTTTCCCCACCCTCTCTCTTTCTCACACACTCATACACGCACACACGCACGTTGACGCACACGCGCTCGAGCTCTCTATTGCGTGCATAGATTGTCCTCCTTGGGCAAGCTAACGGGGAGGTGTTAACTACTTTGACGGTGCTGAGACGCACAAGTCACCGCTGCTGTCATTTGGCCAAAAGTTTTGAGGATAAAAAAAGGAGGTGGAGGGAGCCGGAAACCAAGGAAGGTTCCACAGAAGTGGCGGATTCTCCCACGAAGAGGTCAGTTACTTTTTTTCTGCATCTACTTTCCTAGTTTGAAGCTTAGAAAGTGTTGTTTTGAGTGCAATTGTCTGTGTTTTTTAAGAGGGCGGTTAGGGGGATTTGTGTTTTACTCTCTTGGGGCGACAAGGGGAGAAAGTCACGCCAAGTCACTCCGAGTGTCCCTTTGGACTCACGGCTTTTTGCGCGTGCGTTGAGGTTTATATAGCACATGATGTGTGCAGCTCGCGCACGCGCACTTGTTTATTTGTTTGTTTGTGTTTGTGTGTGCGCGCGTGCGTGCGTGAAACGCACTTGTTAAGTTTCCAAACAACGTGTCCTCCCAAAAAACACTTCATGGGGAGTGTGTAGTGCGCACGCGTTCATGTCTGTGTGCGCGCGTGCGCGTGTATATTGTTCCACGATTCGGTAATACCCAAAAAGATTTACGTAAAATATAACACTTGATAAACACCAATAATTGAACACGATGCATTTCGGGAGAAATGGAAGATATGACAATAGTTTGTGGCGTTGTTATTATATGACGAAATTTGAATTTGTAAAATCACTTGATGATATCAAATTTGTAAAAAAAAATTGATATCATCATCATTTTAAAACAAAAATGAACAAGTTTGACTCTTTTAGTTTTACACATTTACTCCGTGTCCGCAGCGGGGATTTTGTCTCACTTATACTGTCACTTTTTTCTGGGATTGGGGTGAGGGTTACAAATGGTTATGCGGCGCATTAAACTGTTTTTAATGGCGACATATGGCGCCAGCGTGCAGCATGCTCTGTTCTTAATCAAGAACATTACTTTGGACCACAAAAATGCAGGCGAATTTGGACTTCTGATTTTCCTCAACATCGGAAAATCTATGTAACTCAAATAAAAGGCTCATAAAGAAAAATAAATAAATTAAATAAAATAATAGAAAAAAAGTTTTTTTTTAATTTGTCTTGCTGAATACAAACGCGCAAAATTAACAAAAAGGTTCACAATCATGCGCGTGTCTCACGCACACTCTCAAAAGGCTTCGCGTCGGGAAAAACACCTGTTCACTTGCAGCCGCTCGAATTTAACCCACCACGCCACCACCACCACCCTGTCTGGAAACCCGCGGCTTCCCGATTAGTGGACGGCCGCCGCGAGCCAAAGCCGGCATGGTTCAAGCCGAACACCGTTTGCTTGTTTTTATTTTAACCAGGGAAGGGGGCGGGGTGAAAATCGCGTATTTTACGGCTGATTAATTTCAGAACTTTTAGCGAGATTTACGATTTTTTTAGTCGAGTAGAAAACCTCACCGACCATATTATAGAACTTTAAAGTACGACTTTGCTTACTCTTGTTTAACATTTAAAAACCGAAGTTAAGGTCTCACGTAACGAAAATAACACGGCCAAGTGGTCCACTTGATTTCTGACTTGAGAAAAAAAATCCTTTTGCAATTTTCAAAAGAGGCAAATACGACAAGCACACTCAGACAGATGTACATTGCCAGGACAAAAAAATGAGCAGGTGGAAACAAAACGAAAAAGGACGTGTTAAAATTCTGCATCGGAATCTATAAAGCCCCCAATAGGGACTTTTATGGCAATAAACGCAAAACAAATTCGACATGTGTGAGTTTGTGCGTTTTTAAAAAACCGCTACGCATCAAGGACCGTTGCCTTGATTTCAGTGATGGATGACTTGAAATAGATTTATTGATGACCAGATCAACCGACCCTGTCTTTTAACGATCACGCCAGCCTGTTTAATTTCCAACTAAATTCACAAGCAGGGAGGTTGAGGGGGCAGTCGTCGCTCATCTTTTCAATGCGTGTTTGGCATTTTGCTTACTCGGAGCGCCATGCGGGGAAAGTCCAATTTATTTTATTGTCATTCAATCTGTGTGAAAATTTTCAATAAACGGCGCTGATGCAACTAAGCCTAAAAAGGGGGGTTGCCCCCCACTTGAGAACGAACTACCCATTTTCTTTCATTTCGTGTTGAGGCTAAGACCAAATCATGTCCGATATCTCTAAAGATGAGTTCAAAGCAATCAATTGGAATGTCGTTTATTTAATATGATAAAATAGGCATCAATCCATTAATAGATAATAACCGTAAATGTATTTTTAATGCATATGAATAATAATGGAAATGAGCGAAGATGATTCAAGTGCTTTTAATTTAAAAAAGTAAACATAAGTCAGTTAAACAAAATTAAATACGTTTTCCCTACATCGGATGTGTTATTAATAAATATTAAAACGCTTTTTTTGTTCAGTGCATCAGGTGATTATTTTGTCATTTACGTTTCCAAATTCGGTGATTTACAAAACGACGCAGAACAACCTCCTCGTTTTGAAGTATTTTCTGCAAACATTTTTGGGGACACGGCCAGTATTAACGCACCGAAAAAAGGAGAAGTCTTTATTTTTTTTTAAACCACGCCGTTGGTGATGATTAAAATGACAATATAATAAAACTATGGTCATAGTGCGCTTAGAAAATGAATAAATTTATTTTTCCCTTAATGATGTGGGCCCGTTTCTTTTTTTTCATTCGCACGGGAATTAAAAAAGAGACCAATCCTGGAATAAATAAAATAAAACAGCAAATTATGGAGACAATATTCAAACCCGGCTTTGCAGTCCGTTTTTATCGCTCCCCATTGATCATTGATCTCATCGCAGTGTGTGTGTGTGTGTGTGTGTGTGTGTGTGTGTGTGAATGTGTGTGTGTGTGTGTGTGTGTGTGTGTGCGTGCGTGCGTGCGTGCGTGCGTGCGTGTCTGTAGGGGGGGTCTCTTGTATACGTAAACCCCTCAAATTTAAGTAGCACGTTTAACGCGCCGCTTGATATTCACCAACCGAAGACAATTTCCATATAATAATAATAATAAATAATAATAATAATAACAACAACTATTTTTAGGATTTCAGCAATAAACACATGAGCCCTTGTCAATTGCCGCACAACGTGGAGAATTGAAACATCTAAAAAAACGGTTTAGGCATCCTGATCAAGAAATTTAAAAAAAAGTAATTAATTAATCCACAGTTATTTTTTTAATATGATCAAATTTGGGAATATATGAGTGCCCCGCCCCATTTACCCGAGTCTATTAAGTCTTATCAATATGCGCTAATTCCACCCTCTTTATGACACGCAGTTCGTCCCCCCCCCCCCCCACACACACACACCGCTCGCACCGCCCCCTGCTCTCAAGTGTACCTACAATTATTGTGTTGCGCTAATAAACGCAACGTGCGCGAGCTAATTTGACAAGCGGACTGTAATTGAAATCAAAGCGTGCACGGCTAAATCGCTACCAGAAACACGCAATTATGGGGGGTGCACTCGAAAACTTGCATTGCGCTTTTGCAATCGTGATGCATTTATTTCAAGTTGTCCCCCACTCGACTATTTGTCATTTCCCTCCCGAGCAAATGGAAGCCTGCGTTTCATCTTGAAATTGGCTCATTTTTTTGGAAGAGGGCCGAGGGGGGTGTACGATCTTTTCTTTTTTTGGCCTACATGGAATATAAACAAAAATTAAAAACGCCCTTCTCCAAAATATTCCAATAGATGGTGCCAATCTTGACTTGGTCAGAATAAAAAAGTGGCTGTATCTAACTGGCAGCCGGTTCAGGATATCCCCCACCAACTGCCCGAAAACAGCTATTATTGGCGCCAGCACCCCCCACCATGACCCTTGTAAGGAAAAATCAGAACAAAAAATGGATAGATGGATAGATAAAAACAAATGTATGAGCCAGACAGGTGTATGGGAGGGGCCAGCCAGGGTGCTCTGCACTTCACACCTGAGGCTTGCAAGCTCATCACACACCTGTAGCTCATTTGGGCTGGTGGGAACCAGCCCTCACTTCAAATTTGTGTTCCGACCACCATAGACAGCTTTTAATTCTCTCTGTGGACTCTCTTGCTTGAATGCTATAAGTAAGTTTTCAGTTTGAATTCTCCTCAGTTGACTTTTGCAAGACCAAAACAACATATCCTCAAAAGAGGGGCGAAATCCATCAGAAGTTGATTGTAAATCAAATTGATGACCTTTTGATAAAAGAATGGGGGAGTAGCTCTGATGCCAGAGGGAAACCACTCCGTGGCGGTGATGCGCACTTTGTCGAATGGTTTGATTACGTTGGAGACGGCGGCCATGATGAATGCAGTGGTTTGGGCTCTAATAGGGGCAACAAGAGAAAGTCAGCCGAGCGCCCTAATGAGGGGGAAGGAGTTGTGTCCCATGTCCGATACAGAAAGGGTGTCTCTTTCTCTCACTTTGCACCCCCCCCCCCACACACACACACACACACATCATCTCTCTCTCTCAGGTTTCTCCGTTCATTTGTCAATTACTCTTTGTGTGTGCATGTACACACACTCACACATACATACAGGCACACTTTCTGGAGCACATGCAATCATCGATTAGAAGCAGTCGGATTCTGTGTTGATGACTTATCATTTTTCTCCGGACGCCAGCTGGGTGTCCAGACACGCGATGATGATGATGCTCAGAAGCCCGACCCGACTACCGGCACTGAGAGGCCTTACCGCTTCTGCTCGTTTCACTAATCTTATTTTATCTTATCTTAGACTTCATCATCCAGAATGCAACTTGTTCAAAGGAGACGCTCGGCCTCCGGCTCGCCCGAGATTAGCAAACGCCGCCGTGTGCGGTGATTAAGTGTCACCACGGGGTCGCTCAGCGACGCTGGTGAAGGGCAGACGGCGAGCTCGGCCTGTCAGTCAGCAAAGACAACGGTGTCATCTGTCAGCATTTCCGGGGTCGGTTGTAGCGGGCGACTTGTCGCTTGGAAGCCGGACTGATTTTGCCGTACGGTGACCGGAGAAATGATTTATTTGTTACTGATGGCTTTGTGAGTGCTGTTCACTGGACATGAATGGAAATCCGAGACCAGGCCGTGACACTTCAGAGTCTTTGGTCTTTAAATCCTATTTTCTTTTGCCGGTGTCCTTCCACGCCACAGTGTGAATTTTGCAGTAGTCTTTTCTGCCTTCACCTTTTAGGTGTGGCACAAGATGCTCAGCATTTTAGCTCGCTCAAATCGGTATTGATTTTGGGAGCGGAATGTCATTATCCGGCTCACGCGATTATATTGCATGTTCCCAGAACAAATCTGACTTTCTGTCTTTGGTTGACTGCCATGACGCTGACTGAACGTTCGAACGATAAGGGTGACAAAATATGGTAAAACCCAAGAGTGATACCACAGGAACACTAATTGGGTTATTCAGAGATAAGAAATGACTTAAATAATGAAGAAAATGACTAATCTTCAATCAATTCGTGGTGCAATTGATAGCCACCTCCAGTTTTTAATGATTTCAACAGTCTTGCATAATGCTCTCCAAATCATGGTTCGAGGCCAACAGAAAGCAACACTGATCCAAACACACCTCATCGATCCATAATTACACCACCACTGAAGCGTTCCTAAATCGTTCATTTGTGTTTCTGATCATTTCTTCCGGCAAGCGAAACCCTACGCGTCGCGACGTTACTAATCTTGCGCGCATCACAACGACAATCTGCAACCCCTCTGACTTGATGAGTGTGATTTCGCTCGATGAGGTTAAAGCGCATCAATGTTGACAGCAATTTCGACATTGGTGCAACAGTCACTTTAAGTACACGTTTGACATAAATTGCCTCCGCCCCGCCACCCCTCAAGTGTAATATCGCAGCGACAGCTGTATCTTTCTTGTACACAGTAATCAAATTATGCCCGCGTGGTAAATGTTCCCCTGTGACATTTTCTATTATAAAACGCATATAGCCGTTGTCAGACAATGAACGGCTGATATCCCCTCTGTGGCAAATGGGATCCTAAGTGGCACTGACTGACACAATGTGTGCCCGTTGGCTGTAATTGGGCTTTCATTTTGATTTGGGGGAGATGTACTTGATATGTGCTATGTATCTTTCTAGGAACAGGGAGTCGCAAAGTGAAGGGGGGATGTGAAAGTTTCATTTTATCCTTCTTGGACAGAGGCAGTGATTCTAGTCACGTTATGCGGTGGGTCACAGAACACATTCAGCTCTGTAATCTTAGACAATGTGGGGACAGTCCGGATCCGATGTGACTTCGCCTCACCCGGCGCGCTGTGGTATTGTAAAACATCTGGTGTGGCCTAGGGTGTCTCCTCTCAATTTACCCTCGGTTTCCCCGCGCGTCTTCATGTGGGAGGTGGTCGGGGGCCGCGAAACCGAGATAAGGTTTGAATTGTAGCAGGTTTCACGTCCAGTTATTATATCACGCTTGGGCTTAGCACCTTTGAAGCCCAAAGTCGTCTCAGGTGCACTTGACTAGCATTTTGGACAATAAGCAAACTATCCCATTTCAAGTGGCCTTTTGGGGATCAGCATCTCTTAAATGTTATTTTATCGTTTCATCGGCCGCCTCTCTGCATCGGCCGGATCAACACATCTCACACTCTGATCTAATCCCGAGAGGAAGAATTCTAGCCTGTTGCCACGGATGCTGAGGTCACGAGGTCAAGTACAGCTAATTTATTCACTCCGTCAGATTTCCTCTGGCTCGTGGATGGCAGATGGAGGGGTTTGATATGATATCACCCATCTGAATCACCCGAGGGAGGAGAGAGTGAGCGAAAGGGGGGTCGGATGGGGCAATCCGAGGAGACGAGAATGACAAGGGAAATGCAAAGGGCCGGACGGCCGCATAGCAATGACAAACGTCAAATTAATCTATGATAAAATATGTCGTACAGCACAAATGTTCCTCGTAGGCACTTTACTTTGTGGGGATCAACTTCAGAGATTCTTATCGGAAATGTGGGTGGGCAGCAAGAAATATTAGTGTGCTCTAATCTTGAGTCAAGTGGTTCTGGTCCAGTAAGATCAGGGAGATGGTAACAATAAGCGGCTTAGACTGTGATCAGAGATGGCGGAGGGAGGAGAAAGAGTGCCGGGAGGATGAGAGGAGATGAGGATGTGGGAGGTTGATTTGCAGACTAGAGGACAAGCAGGATCCTATTGGGAAGAGCTTGGAGGGCAACAAAAATGGGACCGGATATTTCTGATGGATTGACTTTTGTGAAGTCATGACGAATTCTGGGTGGCTTTTAGTGATCTGAAAATGGGAGAGACCTCGTTTTGGGCAAGATGATAATAATCAAAGCATAAAAATCTTTTGACGCCAAGTGTCTTTGTTACATCACACTGACAGATGAAGCAAGCGATGATTGTTATCTCATGCTTCAGTTTTGTCTCTTGACAGTTTGACCAGAAGAAGATGAGGAACTGACTGTAAAGACCTTCAACAACCATTGGGCATTGGCAACCCTTCCAGCAGAGTCTTGCATCAAAGGGCTTCACTCGCAGACGGAAGCTTTCTGTAGGGGAAAAGTTCTTCTCAACTCAGTCACTCAACTGCAGTGGATTTCATCTCTCCGGAAACAAGATGAACTAAAAGCATCTTTTGCCACAGAGAGCCAACCATCCTGCTCGACTCCTAGTCTTGTCTGAGGTGCTTTTCCAAGGAGGCCTTCTCCGAGGAGGAAGAAGTTCCTCCTAATTTCTTCTTGACTGCCCACATCCGTTTTCGACATGGATCTCCACAGAGCAGCGTTCAAAATGGAGAGTTCCTCCTACCTGCCAAATCCCCTGGCCTCGCCCGCCCTCATGGTTCTCGCTTCCACCGCCGAAGCTTCTCGTGACGCTTCCATTCCCTGCCAGCAACCGCGCCCGTTTGGTGTGCCCGTTTCTGTGGAGAAAGACGTTCACTTGCCATTTAACAACGGTTCCTACACCTTCGCGTCAATGTACCACCGCCAAGGTGCTGTCCCACCAGGTTTCCCTAACAGGGACTTTCCTCCATCCCTCCTGCACCTCCATCATCAGTTTGCTCCGCCAAATCTGGACTGCTCACCCATAAGCATGCTGAATCACAGCGGCGTTGGGGCCTTCAGGCCCTTTGCGTCTCCTCCCGATGATCGAGACGGCGCTCCGGGCGGCTATCAGTCTGCTTTCACCCCGGCGAAGCGACTGAAAGGCTGCCTGGACGCGGATGCTTCCCCTCATCTCCGTTACTCTGATGCAGAGGGGAAAGAATATGACTTTGGCGGCGCCCAAATCCCACCGGGGAGTTCGCCGAGCAGCGTCTTAAAAGCCGTCGAGGACAGCGGAAAGAAGATATTTGCTGTATCCGGCCTTCTTTCAGACCGAGAGACCTCATCCAGTCCCGAGGACCGTATTGAGCGCTGTAAGTACACCTTTTTCATATGCCTTTGTAAAACCCACAGACTTGACAAAAGAGTTGAGGGGGGCAATGTGTTTGTGATCTCGAAGGAAATACACTCAAAGGTAAAACACATTGCGTAGGCTAATTCTATTCCGACCCTTTAATTAAAAAAACTTTCGAAAATATTTTACACACTTGAATCACAAACACCGATAAACAATCCTATCTATGTTGGGTTTTTTTTTGTCATCATCTCTCTTGGCTCAACCAATCCTTGATTCACAAGCCCACAAGCTCCGCTAGACACATTAGCATCTACCAGGGGAGGTGATGCCATTTGGCCCTCCTGCGCTCTGTAAACTGTATTTGTGTATATGCTGGTGTGTGTGTGTGTGTGTGTGTGTGTGTGTGTGTGTGTGTGTGTGTGTGTGTGTGCATGCATGTCGGTTGGCCATGCTCCTTCCCATCAGTATTCATCATAGTTCTCCCCCCTGACTGCCAAAAGATTTGCCCACATTCCCGAAACCTTCCCAGAGTATCTGTGGATGCAAGTGTATGTGTGTTGTTACGCATGTGATGGAAAGAGATGGAAGTGTTCCAAGCACTAAGACACATTTGGCAACGACCTTTGACACCCAGCATGCATCAAAAACTGCATCGGATTGCCGACGAAAATTAGCATCGAATTGCCATTGTGATTTTGAAGCGTTTCTTACGGCATTTTGTGTGTGTCAGTTTGGTTGTTTCTTTTCACCTTTCCACTGTTGTCGTTTTGAATCTTCATCTTTGTTTTCTTTCCAGCTTGTCTTTCAAAGGTTTTAGACTATGCGTGTTTTTGTGGGGTAAATCAGTGAATTAATAAATAAAATATGAAAGCGATGAACTGAGACTTATCCGATAAAAAGAAAACATGCAAGAGAAAATGGAGACCTGAAGAAACTGAACAAAATCCCAAAATAACTTCCCAGATGAAAATGAGCACATTAACCATTAGGAAGATTTTGAAAAAGATTTAGCATAGACTTTTATAACGTAGCATGACATTTTCACTGTTTGACGTTAGTATGCCAACATTGTATGAAAATGGCGTGTGTACAATGAAGACAAAGGGGGTTGAGTGCTATGTTTTGGAGCGCCTGAATCCCAAACTAATCAGGTTAAGTCTTGGCAGAAGCAGCCTCCACCTTCACCACCGGCCTCTGATGCGATTGGATGTGTGGAAGCTCTGCTCACAGCAAAGACTTATGGGTTCTCCTTCACTGGTTCTGGTCATTGAGGAGAGGTAGCTAAAGACCCAACAACACTTGAGCGCCAGTACTGCAAGATGTTCCAGCAAAGACTCTTCGAGGGATTACGTCAGCTTTACGACGTGAAATTAGAAAAATGCAGCAACGGTGAAGGATATCCTGCATTTAGTGTTTTTCATTCTGAAATTGAACTATCTCCGACCAGAGGAAGACAAGTTCAATTTGGCTTGACTTTGGATGGAAACTGAATTTTCTGTCGGTGCGCCATGAGATTTTACCACACTGGAAATGTTCCAAAATTTGGATCAATAACTCTTTGAGGACATAAAATGAACCGTCCGCTACGTCGGGCAATTTGTTCAATTTGTCTGTCTTTGTGTTAAATGACCCGAGCCCCAGTCCCGCTGGTTGGGTACCCCCCCCCCCTCCCCACCCCTTCAATGCGATTTACAGTCCAATCATCTCTTGTTCCACATAATCCGAGACATGTTAAGGATTTTTTTTCCCCAAATATTCTCATCCACCATCTTGAAAAGTAGTCCATCTCCACACCGCCTGCATGAACGTCTGTCATCTTGGTGCAAAATACTTCGAGTGCCATCCGGTATGCAAAGCCTTCCCAAATCCCCCCCAATGCACAGAAAGACACGATAGCTTTTAACAAAAGCCGCTAACATATCAACTACTAAACCTGCACCGAAAGGCCCCATCATGCCCTTTTTGGACAAGACATGTCGCATTAGTGAATGAGATGACTTTAAATGTATGTGATAATGCTTTAATCCAAAGTGCATCGAATCAAAAGGAGGATATTGTTGAGAGGAAAAACCAAAAAAACAAAAGAGAATTACCTGTGATCGAAATTGGTGTGTTGAGAGTCTTGGCAGACGTTTTTTTTGGCAGTATGATTTTTTTTTATTACATCTCAACGCTGCACGCCTCAGCCTCCAGCATTTGTTGACATGGTTGTTTTCTTTAGGATCTTACACAGCTCTCCATCTTTCCTCAATGTCTCGTTTCCAATCAGACCGCCATCACCCTCCCTTTACGATGTGCGACAGCTGCGGACTGTTTGGATTCTCTGCGCACCACTATACAAGGTAGACAGATGCACACCGGCCCCCAAAAAAGAAAAATATTTCAAGGGGACAGAAACGCTCATCCATCCACTTGTCTTGACAAAAATCTGTCGCCCTCCAACTTGGCAGCCTCCCACCCCACCCCTCCTGGCTCTGCCTGTCACGCTCCACTGGCAGGTTTAAGTTAAGTAAGAGTCTTCTAATAATTAGGACTGGGACTCGCCTGCCTCGCAAAGTGTGTGAGCGTGTGTGGCTGTCTTCCTGACGGTGCTTAGCCAGATGTTAAAAGCCTTGTTGTCCCTCTCTTAAATTGCCAACTGTGCCCCCCCTCCACACACACATGAGCTTTCTCAGCAAAATATCAATGTTTTTTTAAATCATTCTTTTGAGCAAGCTGTCCCTCCCTCTAGCCAGAATTGTATGCATTGCGCATACAAGCATGCTTAGCGTAGCATCGAGTATATGCGCGTGCGTGCATGTTGGCTGATGCGATTGTCGTGGTCACTGTTGCAATGATGGGTTGGCTGGAGGATTAGTCCCTTCCCGTAGAGCCTTTTGTTGGCCCAGCAGCTCATCTATTTGAACGTCGATAACGGTGTGCATGCACGATTTCTTAAAAAAATAACTTGTGTCTATATTACATAATCAGAGCATTGTTCAAGTAAAATGACATGGATTTAAAATAGAACTTCTCTCCTGAATATTATCGGGAGATTAAAAGTGATCCAATGATCAATCAAGGCAATCATCATTCACACATGCAATACTATTTTAGCCTAGCAAGTCAACTCAAAAACGTACACGGAATGCTTTAAAAAAGTTAAAAAAGTTATTGGTCTTCTTTTCATGGAGCGATTCATGATGACAATAGATACTAATCACCCGGATCAGTACAAAGATTGTTTCTATTTATTTTTCTTCTCCAGCCTTCTGCCGAATGGTTTTATTCTTCTCCATCCTGCCTCTGTCTCTGTCCTTCCATCTTTCTCACTTCCTCTCGACACCCCCCCCCCCCCGTCTCCTCCTCAGTAATCTAATCTGCAGCCAGTTTGTGGATGCAGTCTAGTGTGACAGACCCCCCTGTCCTGCCCGCCATCCCCTCCCCTCTTCTCTCACTTTTTCATGCACATCAACGCACGCACTCCCACAAACACAGTTTCCCAAAAGGCCCACCGGCTTGGCAGAGGGGCCCGGCCCCTCCCTACCCTGGTCACACCCTCTTTAATATTGAATTATTCATCAAATCTGATTGGTTCCTGCTGATGGTAGCTATGATGCGAACCGACGGTTCGTGTGTGTCTGTGTGTGTGCGCGCATACATGTGTGTGTATGTGACAAGCGGGGTGGGGGGAGCTGTGGCATGGAGATTGTCACTTGTCCTTACTGCACCGTCGGTTCACAAACCTGCGCCGGATAAATAAATCGCACACACATGCCTGCTCACTTTGTCGGGATTTTACAAGTTGTGCTAAAGCAGCTGCACCTGTCGCTATTTGAAGCAAAATTAAAAAAAATATTTTTAATCTTACTCTGTGGAGCCATTTTGAGAATCGATGACGACATTTGAGGCGTATCATTGAGGTTAATTATTATTATTATTATTATTATTAGTAGTAGTAGTAGTAGTAGTAGTAGTATTGCCTATTATAATTGCCTATTATTATTATCATTGTAAATAGCACAGCCACTTTATGTCGACTCAATACAGTTACATATATCAAATATGTTTTTTTATGCTCGCACTATTTTCAGTTCTTCTTATGAAACATTTTTCCAGTTATACATTTCAGTCTATGATATTTCTACTTTGTTTTTATCTTTCAATTTTGCTGCTGTAGACTCCAAATTTCCCCATTGTGGGACTTTTAAAGGCTTTCTGATTATTGGTTTATTTGTTTCTCTATAATTAATTAATTTTAATTTATCAAAACTCACAATTTTAATTAATGGCAACTAACAATTAGCATCTTCAGCATAAAACCCCCAAATGTCCCCTTTGAAAGGTGAAACAAATCAATAGTGGATGTTTTATATGCATGCTAGATCGTGTGCTTACTCATATCATTTGCAAACAAATCTCAAGGAGTGCCCACTTGCCAAGGATGGCCCCAAGGTGATTTATTTTTATTTCTTTATTTTCTTACATGGTGCAATGAGAAAATAGCGACTAAATATTTTGAAAATATAAAATAATAACGCTGGAAGTGCTTAACTGGGATTTGACAGCCCCCTAATTGGAAAAATGAAAAAAAAAAACATTCAAAGTTTGTTTATTTCAAAGTTTATTTATTCTGTGCTATTTTCATTATGGTTAGGTTTACTGACATACAATGACACTGAGTGGTAATTTGCATCCAGCAACTGGCTGGCAACCGGTTCAGGGTGTCCCCTGCCTACTTTCCGAGGACAGCTGGGATAAGCTCCAGCACCCTTCACAACCTCTGTGAGGACGAAGTAGATCGGAAAATGGATGGATGGATAATTAGCCGAGCCAGAATTGTTGGCTACCTTCAAAAATCAAGCCCTTTTGAAAAATCGGTTTTCTCATTTAATGCATGACTTGTGATGACTACATTCAGGAATTCACAATATTTGTTCAGGTGCACATTAAGATCATTTTGCCTTGTTGTTGGCCTAAGTTGTCCTGCATCTCAAAACGGATCTCATGAAGCAGCTCAATGCTGTTTTCACACACTTTTCAAAGTACGACCCCGTATGTGCCATATTTCAAAACATCCTGTTTTTCAAATGAACTCCGACTGTCCAATCAAATATGGTCCTCGTGGCATTGTCAAGGTTTGCCCAGCCAATTCTAGCGCGTGCTCTTGTACGCGTGTGAAATTGCATTTGTGTTGCAAGGCGCTGTGAAAGGCGTGAACAGCCACTGATCACGAAGTTTTCCCGCACTCTAGGAAGAGAAACGGATATAGTTGAGGATGAGTGTGTCTGTTTGCTTATGCCGCCGTGTGTTCTGTGTGACCTGCCCCCCCCCCACCGTCCTACACACTTCACGTCGACTCCCGTGGTGCAGCAGCATACCGAAAAACCACGTTCAAGGGAAGTTGGGCCAAGCAGAACAACAACATGCCGTCCTGAAACGGCCTCGACTCTTCATCTGAGCTTTTCCCAAGTCAACGTACTGTTTGTGAGACACTCAGAGTGAAACAATCCCCTCGTGTTCTTTGATCTTTCCATCCCCCTCTTCGTATTTCTCTTCTCTCCCCGTCACTGCTTGCGTGCGTGCATGTGTGAGGAATCCCAGCCCACTGTTCAGCAGATGAATAATTTAGCGGTGTGTGTATCATCTGTTTACCGTGCTAATCCATCTGTCAGCAGGCACCTATCGATTCGCGCCTGCTTGGTAATTGTGCATCCGTGCCACGCATGCACACCATCACACACATGCACACACACACACACACACACACACACACACACACACACACACACACACACACACACACACACACACACACACACACACACACACACACACACACACACACACACGCAAAAACACGCCAGAGTACCTTTATGATGTGCAACTTAGCTCATATTCAGATGCTGGAACTGTCAGCTGGACTTCATCTTCATTGAGTGAAAGTGATTGCAGAGTCAAGGTCATGAGAAAGAATCTGATCGCAAAGGTTTCTGGGACTTTCCTAGCGTCATCGTGTGGTTTCGTTCTTTTGTTGTTGGTACAGTTTTAGCACGGTGAATGCAGGTTTCATCTTTCTGTGGACTAAATAACGACAAAAAGGGGAACGACAGTAGAATCCCCCATGACTTCATATTTAACATACTGGATAACTGTCAACTCAGCTTCGGATTTATGAAATTGGGTTTCCTTGACTATGTCGTGCAGGGGACAGACAAAAAAAGCATGTTTTGGTTCAAACAATGTTCAAATGTCATGTTTTTTTTTCCTAAAAATTAAACAAAAGTTTATGACAGTAAAGTCTCGTTATATCGATATCGGATATATCGATAGTCCCGGTTATATCGATACTATTTCTATGCACGCACGGAGAAAATTACATGCAAACAGGGTCGGATATATCGATAGTCCCGGTTATATCGATATTTTTTCGGACTCCCTTGACTATTGATATAACGAGACTTTACTGTAGTTGTATTATTTGAACACATTTATCTATCTCGCTGGCTAGCTCGCTATCAACTTTGATAGCTAGCTAAGCAGCTCAACAAATGTTTATTAGATGTATTAGTTCAACACATTTATCTATGTAGCTTGTTAGGTAGCTATGTACTAGCTATCAACTTTGATAGCTCGCTAACCAGCAAAAAAATGTTTATTAGTTGTATTAGTTGAAGACATTTATCTATCTCGCTGCCCATCTAGCTATCAACTTTGATAGCTAGCGAGCTAGCTAGCTTGATAGGCAGCAAGCTAGTACTCTTTATAATTAGATATGCATCCATTATCTCATCTATTTATCCCATATATATGCTGTATTTCGTCATATAAAGAGTGTAACCATTTTGAGAAGATTTGGGCACTCATTCAAATCAAAACCAGATTATCTGATTTAGGGCATCTAACCATGAAAGCAGACAGTGATCATGTTACTTCCATTTGGATTATCGGGTCCTATTTTTGACGTTCGTGTTCGTTATTCACTATGTGTTCGTGTGCTTTAACACATTTTAATTATGGACAAATCATGAGAACAAAGTTATTTTCTTTTGCTGAGTTTTTTTATGAAGTAAGCATTGGAATGCTTTAACTCACAAAAATGTTCTTTTATCAACATGAGATGTCTGCAAACATAAAGTGTTCATATTGAAAGAGAAAAAAAAGACACAATCTGCAGTGCAATCATAAATCAGCGGCTGGCCAAGCATTGATGGCTGTAATTATTAAATGACTACTTTTAAAAGCTTATTGATCCATGTCATCAGCTACTCGAGTGATTACTAATTACCGCTTTAGTATGTTAATGCATGCACATACGGTATACACACTCGCGCGTGGGCGCGCACACACACACACACACACACACACACACACACACACAAGCAAGCCTCCTCCTATGAGCATTGGCAAATGTTTTGACGAGTCCGTTCGTGTTGCATGACTGCAAAGTAAAGGAAAAAAAAACAATTCCATGATGGGTCTTCTTGGAATAAACCCGCTGTCCTTTTTATTCTTCTAAATTTGAGTGTCACTGTGTGTGTTCCAGCTGATTCATTACATTGTATAGTCCAAGCCAGGCCTTTGTTGCCTTTGCTAACACAGTAAACACACTAGCATGTTTGCTGGGGTGCGCAGCAGGGTTCATTTCGATGTAGAGCGACTAATATCACACCCCCTCGGCAAAATGCTCGGAATTCTGCCCTCTGGGACAAGTGTCACATCTTTGTGAGCATGTGTGTGTGTCTGTGTGTGTCTATACTTGTGTGTACGAGTGTGTGTCAGGGGTGTTAAAAGAAGGCAGGGGCTTAGCAGAGCAAAAGAGAGCAAATCTGTCAGCTCTCCCTGGGCAGACAACCCTTCTGACCCTCATTCAAAGACATATTGATTCTCCTCTACACCCAACAGAGGAGGACGTGTGTTTGTGTGCATGTGTGTGGAAGTGCACAAGTGCTTAACACAGCCTGATGTCTCCTTCGCATCCGTTCTCCTCAAGCATTGTTAAACGAGAGAAAATATGGTTGATTGTATAATCAATTAAACAGTTTTTCGGCTATTGAGCCGATCACAATTTGCCATCGGGGTTTATAAAACATGAAACGCCAGGTGAGAAGGTTCACCGCTTTCTTTCCGTTTCTACTTAGTCGTCGTCGTTATGGATGACAATTCCCTTTTAAATGGAGCGCGCCTCATATTCGCTTTCCTGCGACTCCGAGACAGCACCAATGACCTCTGGCATGATATCAATCAAGGCTACACGTGGAACTCGGAGCTCTTCTTGTGGTTGTGGAAAATGTGTAAATAATGCCAGCACATTATTTATGGATTATATTTTTGTTTGGGTTGTTGTTACTAGTTATCTCAGATCAGATGATTATTTTCTCTTTTTTTTATTTCCTGTGGGGAATACAGATTCCTAAATTGCTAGTTGGATTGCGAGCAGAATTAATGACGACTTCTTGCAGAATTAATGACGACTTCTTGTGTGTAAAACTAGTTGGATATTTTGCTTCTGGTAAATACTGAATAATTTGAAGGTTCGGGCACAATTGTAGGTCAACATTTCTGTGCTGGGCTTAGTTTGACACCATAGCAAATGCTGTCATCACATGTTGGCTAGTATTACGGAGACAATGTGCTCAAAGTGCTTTTTCTTGTGCAAAATTATATCGTGCCATCTTTTCAAATCCATTTACAGCCAAAAGAGTGACTCAAAAGAAAGCATTTTCATGCACCAAAGGTTGAGGAACATGCCAATAAAATGCCCCATTTGACTTCAACAAAAGTGCATAACATGAGGGACATTTGACACGACCTGTGGCAAGAACAATGTAAACATTTAAGACCCACCGTGGCTTTTATGACACATTTCGAATCAAGGGCAGCAAAAAAACAAGCCTGACTTTTGCATCAATGTCAGAGACGCTGTCCAGGTCACGCCTTTGGACCCGCCGCGGCAGCCCGGCGCAAGGTCTCCGGTAATAGCGGATCGCTGGACATCCAATAATGACACTTTGTGAGTCAGAGGGGGAGCATAAGGTGGACCCCGACAAGGCGAGTTGGTTGTCTGCAGCGAGGCAGGGCAGCGGCGTAATGCATAGCGGACGGACTGCCCGCTGACCCTGCTCCTGCTGATATAGATGAGCTACATAAGCTGAAAAGTGTTGGCTGTGATAATGAAAGCTTGGCCCCATTGCAGTCCATCACGGGAAAAGAAAGACAAAATGGGAAAGGAGAAAAAAAAGTGAAAGTCATGAAAGATGTAGAGGATTGAAATGATTTAGGACTTCATTGGGATCTGAGTGAAGTTTATGTCAAATGTCAACGGCTCTAATGTGTGTGAGATGAAGGTGGGGAGTGTCTTGTTTTTAACTTGCATTTGTGTCTTGCTCATTTATGATGGTCCCTTGATATCTTAGTCAACTGTGGCATCTGTTGATTGAAAATAAACATGAACCAAACGAAAATGTGCATCAATTGTTGAAAGACAATCATGCGCAACCAATGTCTGAATGAAGTAAATCATTTTTTTTTTTCCTTCAGTCAAGTAAATGTATTTCATCAGGGGCAGGCACTTCACGTTGAAATGAATAAATAAATAAATAATAAATACATAAATAAATATAGGGCACTGATGGTGTTCCTACATTATCCATGCAGTCGGGCTTCACACCCGCACCAACACCTGGCCACCATCTTGTAAGTGGAGTGTGTTTACTTCTGAGGTAAAAAGCCATTTCTAAACAAAAAATGTAAAACAAACCTGCACCTTTTCAGATAATCTTAATCGGTATCTAACGGAATTGGACGCTCACTTTGGAACGAAATCCACCTGGCCACCATCTTGGATGTGGAGTCTGTCGACTCCTGAGATAAAAAGACGTTTTAACATTGTATTAAATGTATTTTTTTTTTTTATTTTTTTTTTCGAAACACAAAATACAAAAAGACTGGCACATTTTGAGATAATGTTAATTTGTGTACAATTGAGATTTATGCTTAATTTGAATCAAAATCCACATGGAAGTGGAGTGTGTTGACTCCTAAAATATAAAGGCATATTTGAAATGTCAAAAAATATATGACATTTACTTTTAAAACAGATTATTTTTTCTAAAAACAAAATACAAAAAGTCTGCCACATTTTGAGATAATCTTAATTTGTATACAACGGAACTGTATGCTTAATTCGGATCAAAATCCACATGGAAGTGGAGTGTATTGTCTCCTAAAATATAAAGGCATTTTAGAAACGTTCAAAAAATATGTGACATTTACTTTTAAAACAGATTCTTTTTTTCTAGAAACAAAATACAAAAAATCTGGCACATTTTGAGATAATTTTAATCTGTATATGATGGAACTGTACGCTTAATTTGGATTGAAATCTACCTGGCCGCCATCTTGGATGTGGAATGTGTCAACGATTGAGATAAAAAGCCATTTCAAAAATGTTTACAATTTTTATTACACTTAATTTGAAAGATTATTTATTCTAAACACAACATGCAAAAAACCTGGCACATTTTCTGTTAATCTTAATCTGGATATACAGGAAATTGTATGATTAATTTGGAACAAAATCAACCTTGCCACCATCTTGGAAGTGGAGTGTGTTGACTCCGGAGAAAAAAAAGCCATTTGAAAAAAAGTAAATGTTTATTACATTTAAAAAAGATTCTCTTTTCTCAACAAAATACAAAAAGACGGACACCTTTTCAGATAATCTTAATCTGCATATAACGGAACTGTACAATGATACAATGGCATCTCTACTCCGTTCCTTTGTCTCCTGTCTGAGTCTCATCCACACACACAGACAAGACACAGAGTGTGGGCCCCAGATGGCACGGTGGTGTCAGGGTGAGAGAGGTTTGTTAGGATCAAAGAGCTCCAGTGTGTGGCCCCTCCACCCTTGACTCGCTTTCTTCTTCACTTCTTTCCCTCTTGTGTTAGTCATTTTATTCCTCCTCTTCCACCGCTTTGATTGGTCGCTTCCTCTGGCCTCGTTCTACCTCTCACTCTCTCCCTCTTCATTTCCTCCCCCTATCTGTCCATCACAAGTGTGGATGAATTATTCATGTCTCTGTTGCCAAAGCTTTGTCACCTCTTCGGCACTTTCTCTAGCTCCCCACTTTCCTCTCCTCCGTTGCCTTCGTCGCTTTTTTCCCCCTTCTGGATTTCTACCACTGCTTTGCTCTGTCCTTCACACTCCAACTCCCCTTCTGTCATCGCCTCTGTGACCCCGAAAATATCTCAACCACACGCGTTTTACTCTGGAGCCAAAATTTGAACATGCGGTCATCCCTTATGTTTTTTGGGGGAGTGAAGAAAACGAAATGTGGACTTGTAAGGCGAATGCAAATTTAATTCATGCAATTTTGCTCCGGTTTGTGCATGCAAAATATACAAAAAAAAAATCAGTTTTACGACAGACAATGTTTGCAGTTGATAACTATTAATCAGCGGGAATCTCCATGAATATCAATGGTAGGAGCTCAGTAGTTACTGGCAAATGACTTTTTGTTCTCCCAAAGGTTGTGTATTTTATATACTTTTTTGGTCAAGATTTTTGATGCCACTGAGTGTGTGTGTATGCCTGTGTGTGTCAAAATGCAGCTGCTCTGTCAAAAAAAGTGTGGGCCTGTCGAAGCCGCTCACCTCCCATGTTACCCTGACGATTAATACAATTTAAAAAAACGTCCCCTTCACTTTCGCCCGGTGCCGCTCACACACGCACGCTGCTCGCTATTCAGTAGAGGTCCGTGCTACATCAGCAGCATACAGCGGACTGCCTTTAGAGGCTGATCAATCTGTACTGCCGCTTGCGATGATGAATTACAGAAGTCAAGACCAAAGAAAGCGGTGGCGGAGGTTGTACAAGGCTGCAGGAGAATGTGTAAGGAGCGAGAGTTGCGACATGTGGATTCCATAAAATGGATCACTCGAAATTGCCCATGGTTGTGTGAGCGTGAATGGTTGTTTTCGTCTGCGATTGACTGGCAACTGGTTCAAGGTGTCCCCCGAATACAGCTCGGATAGGTTCCAGCACCCCCGGCGACCCTCCTGAAGTGCATCAGAAAATGGATGGATGAAACTCAGAGAAAAACATTGGATTATGTGAGAAGGCTGGCAGATCAGGGAGATTTTTTTTAAGTTTGACAAAATGATATTTATCATGTGGACCTTTTTTTTTAAATTGATTTCTTCCTGTTTTGTAACGGCAGCTTGCTTAAAGGACAACCGACATCACTTTTTTGTTTCCTAACTGACATTAGAAAAACGTTTTATAGCATCTAAAATACCCAAAATACACAGTATATTTTAGTCAAATGCAAAACACCAATAAAAACGACTTAAGGTGTCCAAAAACTACTTCAAATTGAACCCGGAAGTGGCCAGTTTCAGAAGGTCCCGTCCCCTTGTTTGTGGTGAAGAGATGCTTTCTTGTTACTCATCCAATTATGAATATGATTCAAATAGTTCTGAAGAGGAAAAAATACGTGGTTGCAATCGATTAAAGAAGTCCTTCTGTCTCATTTTGAGGCATCTGGAGAGAAATGTAGCGACAAACTATTTAGTACTCACAGTAACAAAAAAAAAAAGGCAGAAGAGGGCGATAAAGCTCCGTGTAAATTGTCTCCTGGGACGTTTTGTAAGCGAACATCAAATACACTGCAGAAGTCTTGGCGCAACACACAACAATCCACCATCGCGTTATTTATGTGTTTTCCTTCTAATTTCGCCATCAACACAGATCAACGTGAAGTTTTCAGACCAAACAAAGTATCGCAAAATGCATTGAGGTGATGCAAGGTATGTCCTTTCTCGGTGAGGGCGTTCCTTCAGTGACGTAGGGTTAGGACAAAAACAAAGACTTCCGGAATATTCAGCGCGAGTCTTAAACCCTAAAATATAGCTATATGGTGGAATCTTTGTAAAATACGCTCAGTAGAAGTCATTTGAAGCGATTTTACAAATTATGGACACAACTTTTCCGGAGACGTCGGTTGTCCTCTCAAACGAATTTGCATACACACACTTCCATGCAAAACTAGCAAAGGACTCATGGATGTCCTGTCTAACATTGTGGCCAGTGAATGTCGTCACCTCATTTCACCTGCAAACAAGTACCTTATTTTCCAGTGTATAGGGTGCACCGGAGTAAAAGGCACACCCCCAATGAATGGTGTATTTTCAAAATGTTTCCATATCTAAGGTGCACCCGAGTATAAGGCACATCGTTAATGAATGGTGTGTTTTCAAACTTTTTCCACACATAATGCCCAGCAGAGTATAAGGCACATCCCCAATGAATGATGTATTTTCAAACGTGTTCCGTATATAAGGTGCACTGGAGTATAAGGCGCATCCCCAATGAACGGTTTGTTTTCAAACTTTTTCCAAGTATAAAGCGCACCGGACTATAAGGCGCACCTTCAATGAATGACAAAAAATCCAAATATAATCGCTTAATATTGAAAAGTTTTCAATATAAAAGGCACACCACATTATAAGGCGCTACAGTAGACACTTGGGGTCCGCACAACTTCTTCTACAGGGGGGAATTAAGTCACTGGATGCTGACAGTCGTTGCGAGACCTGTTGTGTCTCAGTACCTATATATAAGGTGCAGGGTCATCTTTGAAAGAAAATCAAGGCTTTTGGGTGCGCCTGATACATAAAAAATATGGTAAATATGTAAAAAAAAAACTCACATCTGGTGTGGCCCAAATGTGACTAGCACAGTTTTGGCCACAAGAACATCAATGTCACTATTCCTGCTTCTTTTTTTCCTTCCCTTCAACTTTTTTCACTGAAAATTAAAGGTTGATTTATCTGAGCCAGTCTGCGAGCACATCCTAGCCCCCCCAACCCAACCCCCTCCTTGCCGGTGATAAATCCGTGGCTGCGTATGACAGCTTTGTAGCTGCCGGGAGGCCCCTCCTGCCTTGTTTAGCTGTGATTCCAGTTGACAGTTTTAGGAGCGTGTCTTTATTTAAGAGCTGCTGTAATTACACAGGCTTTAGCATATGTAGACGGCCAGATATGATTCAAGCCGACGCGGCCCGGGAAAAGGGGGGGATGCAGGAGGGCTGGATGGGTGCATGAGAAGAGAGATAAAGCACGGAGCGACAAGAAAGCGGGAGCAAGAAAAAGGGAGAAGGAGAGAGGAGAGAGGAGAGAGATACGGCTCGCGAGGTAGACCGATGGAGCAATTGAGATCTGCGGAGAGGGCAGTTGGGAACAGCGAAAGGAAGAGATATGGGTTGGCAAATAAAAGACAGCGGCGGCCTGCTGCAAACGCTTCTCCTTATGATGCCTCATTAGGGCTCGGGGCTGCAGATAGCGCCCGTTACGGAGATCTACGGCCTCGGCGCCGGGAGACAAACAGAAGGGCTGAAGGAGAGAAGCGAAGCGGGCACGGCACGGCACGGGGCGAGACATGTCGTAATGGCGGCCAAAATCATCAAATGAATCAGTGGGAAATGAAGTTCAATCAAATATTTATGAGGCAAAAAGTCAACTTTTGCGTTGTCAAATCAAGTGTGACATCGAGCGCTTTTGATTTTTTTGTTGTCGAATGACCCAAGATGACTCGCAGCCTCCTTATAAACACAAAATAGTGAGTTTTAGGACTACATTAACATTTAATTCAGCGTAAGAAACCTTAGACTTTTTTTTTCATCAGAACAAAAGAGTAAATTCCTAAATTATATGGGTCTGTAGTTATATGCGCTTGAAATGAGGGCGGCTGTCCAAAATACAATACAATGCAATACATACACATTGGTTCATATAGCGCTGAATATGGAACAAAGCGCTAATATGGAAAAAGGGAAATTCTGCCCCATTGTGGAAAAGAAAAAAACATGGCCAGAGGCCATGGCGAGAGCTTTATCGGCACCCAAGCATGAAAAAACAAAACCTGAAAAGAATAGAGAATGCCGCTCTACGTCATATTTTCAATTCCCGAATAAATTTGTGAATGGCAGTCAATGAGTTCAATACAATGTCACATCGAGAAGTGCTTCCTAAATTATATGGGTATGGAGTTATATGAGCCTGAAATGGGAGCGCCTGTACAAATTACAAATGCTGCTCCATCCTTGGAAGGGAAAAAACATTGAATCAGGGTATTTAGAAGGAAAGCAAAACACCTGGACAAAACCCACACAGGCACAAGGAGACCTTGTAAACTTCACACAAGCAAGACCGGAACCGGAATCAAACCCACGGCCTTGTTTAGGATCTTCATCGGCTAGCATCTGGGACTTTCGGTCTTCGGTGCATCGTACAGGGCACGGAATTATCCACCAAAGCCCATCCTGAAGATCCTCCGATTCGGTGTTGTGTGGATGTGGGCAGTGACATAATGGGCGGTTATGTAAATAGTAGCGCTTGAAACGCTAAACATGCATGTTTACTACCTGGGGAAGACCCAGGGAGGTGTTAGCATGCTGGAAGGAAAGTGACATGTTATTTTGCGCAGGTTGTGTATCGTATTATTAGGGAAGCGTCGAGGTCAAGCGATGGCTGTGTGTAATGCATATGTTCATGCCTGAACACACTGTGGGGTGGAACAAAGTCGCATATCAGCTTCTCAAAGGCAAAGGGAACCCGTGCCTGGATTCTGTCATAAAAAACTGCACACATCTCCATGTTGTCTTTTCTTGTGCCCCAATCGGTCTCCTACTATTTTTCATTATTGGATTTACAAGGAGACATTGAGATCATCAACAATAGACCACAAAGCATCCTCGAGATAAGAAAAACTGGAACGCATTAGCACGCACGGCAAACACCTGTAGCTTGCAGATAAGACCGACGCTTTCATGGCAGAAACAAAAGATTCTGATTTACAACCTTGGTTAACCGTCGCAAAATGGCCGCTGATGACGTTCCCACCGCGGCGGACGCGTGCGTGTAAAGACGTGTTTGATTTGCGCGTGGTCTCTGATGAAGGCAATTTGTCAGCGGGTGGGGGCGCGGCTAGGTTGATATCAGACGGTAGCGCGATAGCCCACGTCCGCGTGGATTGTGAAAGCATTGCGCAAAGGTTGCGAGGCAGATTTACAGCTGTCTGTTGTGGTGAAATAGCCGGCGGCCAACTGACAACGGATGCTTGGATTAACATCTTGCCTTCAAGCCTTCTTCTTGCCTTTTCCCCCCACATTTCTCTTAGCTTGTTAAAATCTGGCTCCTCATTAGCCCTGTGATAAACAGCGTATCTTATTTTTCTCCCGCTGAAGAAAGGGAGACATTTATTTCCGCGATATTTGGTCTTTGCGTCCGATTTCTTGTCTGTACAGCCCTTGGCCTGTCGTGACTTCTTTTTTTAATTTAAAACCACAAACCTTTCCTCTCGCACGTCTGTTAGCAACTTAGCGCTAGAAACGCAGTTAGTGCAACAAAAATGTGGCCTCCCTCAGTCAGTTTGACGGCTTTTTTACGTATTATTATTATTATATATTTTTTGTCCTTTTCATCAAAGCACAATTTCAAAAATAGTCAGTGATACTGTACACGTAGAAAGGAAAGCAGGAAATCTTCTCTCGCGGAATGTAATAAAAGTTTGATTGTTGCTATCAGAGTAAATGCTAAAATATACAGCACATGTGTCCAAGTCAAGGCCTGGG
The DNA here is from genome assembly GCF_051943395.1 of Hippocampus bargibanti. Lineage (NCBI taxonomy): Eukaryota > Metazoa > Chordata > Actinopteri > Syngnathiformes > Syngnathidae > Hippocampus > Hippocampus bargibanti. The sequence goes on along the minus strand of NC_142744.1, from coordinate 12,628,766 downwards.
GGGCCTGCCACATTAGTCGCTGCCATTTCCAAATTTATTTGCAAATTGAAAAGCGTCACGTAGACCGCCATTCCCGAATTTGTTCGTGTTTTGGTTTTTCTTGTTTGGCTGCCGTTAAAGTGCTGGCCATTGCCCGTGGCAAATTCTTTTCCTTTCCGTAAGGGGGCAGCATTTCCATTTTTTCTATGTTAGCACTTTGTTCCAGCTTCAGCTGTTGGTAAAGTGCTAAATAAACCAATATGCATGTATCGCTTAGTAATTTGTACAGTCGCCCCCATTTCAAGCTCAGATAACTCCAGACCCGTATAATTTAGGAAGTAACTCTTTTTTTCTGATAAAAGAAGAGCGCCTTAGGTTTCTTATGCTGCATTGAATATTTATGTTGTCCTAAAACTCAATATTCAGTGGGTCCTGGAATTCGAGTGACAATGACAAAAATTCTGGCACTGGAGTGGCCACATATTTGTACGTCTGGAAGTGAATGAGTTAAACAGACTCCAATGAGGAGAGTTAAGCGGGTTTAAAATGTTTGCCGTCACTTCTATTGTTCCTCCTAATGGGAGCTATTGATGTTCCAATCAAAGTACACCGGGAGGGTATTCGTGTACACTCGGCGTCGTTGGGTCTCCGCGTGCTCCTTTTGGCTTGTTGGTTTCCGCAAGATGCTCAAATGGAATGTCAGCGAAATTACCGGCGTTGAGAAAGCGGTTGACAATACATAATGATGACAACAATAGAGCAAGATTAGTTATAATGCGCTGATTTATGCTGCCTCGGTCTCTCTTTGCGTGTCATCCGCTCTCTGTTTAACAGCAGGTAAACAGTCGGGCGGTTTGTCGTGGGGATTTGATTCAGTAGTGCAGCACATTTCCAAATGGTAATTTGCAGAAATGAAAACTTAATCAAGCATGCTGCAGAAGTGTCCCTGAATAATTTAACAGGGAGGGAGCGCAAGCATGAAGAGACACTATTTTCAAATGTTATGGCCCTCAAATGATTTATTTTATGATTGTTTTGTTTTCGTCTGTTTTATTTTGGGTCAATGTGTGATTTGCCCTGTTTTGCCTCCTGACGAAATTCCATGCATCATTTTATTCACCTGCATTCGGCATCCTGCTCAGAAAGCCTTTTAAAAGTCATCCCAACAGTCGAAATAATAAAATACCTCATGGTAAATAAATAAATAATGGTAAAATCATGGTAAATAAATAAAGAAATGAATACATGAGGGCGGCCCGGTAGTCAAGTGGTTAGCACACTGGCTTCACAGCACACCGGCTTCACAGTGCAGAGGTCGCCGGTTCGCATCCCGGTCCGGCCTCCCTGTGTGGAGTTTGCATGTTCTCCCCAGACCCGCGTGGGTTTTCGCCGGGTCCTCCGGTTTCCTCCCACACTCCAAAAACATGCATGGCAGGCAGATTGACCACTCCAAATTGTCCCTAGGTGTGAGTGTGAGAGTGACTGTTGTTTGTCCTTGTGTGCCCTGCGATTGGCTGGCAACCAATTCAGGGTGTCCCCCGCCTCGTGCCCGAAGACAGCTGAGATAGGCTCCAGCAACCCCCGCGACCCTAATGAGGAATAAGCGGTACGGAAAATGAGATGAGATGAGATGAATAGATGAATATATAAATATATAAATAGATAAACAAACAAGTATATATATATATATATAAATAAATAGATGAATAAAAAGATACATAAATAGATACATAAATAAATAGATACATAAGTAGATAGATAAATAAATAAGTAGATAAATAAATAAAGAGATAAAAAATGAATACATGGCAATAAAATAAATACATGTATTATATTATTAGATATAAAATTTACAATTATTATATGTAAAATTATTAGATATAAAAGTAAAAAAAAACAGAATTGATGTGCGTGGCTGCTTAATTTTGTCAAATATCTCCCTGTTAAACTAATGCCGGCGTTCAAAAGTTTGATCAATCATTTTTGTCAATATTTCTCTTAGCTTGTATTTGCAACTGCCAGATCTCATCAGCCACGACGTGAAAGTTGGTTTTTCCTTCTTGAAGTTTTCTGCCTTTCCTTATTCCTTCTGTTCCTTCTTTCCTCCTTTTTTTCTTTTTTCTTTCTTTTTGCTTGTTTTTCTTGCTTTCTTGCTTTTCGACTTTTTTTCTTAGCTTTTTTATTTCTTTTTCTTCCTGTTTTGTTTCATGTTCTCTTTTTCTTTCATTTTATTTCTCTTTTTTTTATTTCTGTCATGCTCACTTTTTTCATTTATTCTTTCATTTTTTTCTTGCTGTTCTTTTTTCTTTTTCTTTGTTTTCTTTTGCCTTTTTTTTTTTTTTCTTTCTTTCGTGCTCTCTTTTTATCTTTCATTTTTACTTCTTTTTTTCTTTGTTTTCTTGTTTTTCTTTTTTGTTTCTTTTCTTTTTCTTTCTGTCTTTCTACTTTTCCTTTTTTCTTTCTTTCATTCTGTCTTTTTCATTAAATGTTTTTGTTTCGTTCTTTGTCTCTCTTTCCCGGGAACCTGATCTTAATGAGATGATTTTTGATGAGACTATTAATTGGTTTACTCCACTTAAACTTTTAATATCTCCCTCCTTTATATTTGATTAATATCTGATCCCCAGGAAAGAAAGTTTAATTAAGACTAAAGTCGTTTGTCTTTCAGGAGGAGGAACTGTAACAAAGTCAGGATTGCTTTATTTTCATACAGCGGCATCTATTCTTACATGTTGCCACATGTGGATCAACAATGGCTGCCTCATCGTAAATTACAAATAAATAAATACAAAAATAAAAGCGGAGAAACTTCTATGGAGGTTTGATCTGAAGTTAGCTGCATGTCTCCCATTTTTGTTTCGGTCAGTATACATTTTGTGACTTTCTTTAGTCAAAACATAAGTGGATCTTCTTTCATGAAGTCCCCTTTGAGAGTTTGACAGACACGAAACAAGGGAAAGTCTCTCCTGCTCGCACTCTCTGTTTCACTCTCTTTCTCTTACACACACACAGGCAGGCAGACTAGGCTTCGTATTTTATTAAGTACCCCAAACAAAGGCTGAAAGTGAGACAAGAGTGGGGGAAAAATCACTGCTGGCATAGTAAATAGGCCTGGTCACGAAAATACTAAGAGGCAAGTTGCTTCAAGGACGTGCAGAAGGATTTTGACTGGGGGGAGACAAAGCGAAGTTCTTTTGGTCATGCCACAACATTTCAATGCTTTTCCTTCAAGAGATAAAACCATCATTTCAAAAGTTTAATTTGACATGCTGGTGTGTTTATTATTCACTGTTATATTTCCCGTATTTGTGTATAAAATGCACTGGACTATAAGGCGGACCCCCAATGAATGATGTATTTTCAAACTTCGCCCCTGTATAAGGAGAATTGGACTATCAGGAGCACCTTCAATTAATGAAAAGGGTTTTCCAACTATAATACATCAATATCTAAAAGTGTTCAAAATATCAGGCACGTCACATTATAAGGCGCTACAGTAGAGGTTGAGGTTGTGCATTACTTCCTGTACCGGGTGGGAAAGAAGTCAGTGGCTGTTCACAGTAGTTGCCAGACCTGTTGTGGCTCCATATTACTTCACGTGTAAGGTGCACTGGCGTATAATGCGCAGGGTCATCTTTTGACGAAAATCAAGGCTTTTAGGTGCGCCTTATTCACCGGAAAATACGGTACTTGAAATATCCATGAAGTACAAAAGTGTGAGACAATTTTTTGGGGAGCCCCAGCGCTGATTTTTGCAATTTTCCACTTTGTGAAGGACGGACATTGAGCAGGAGGAGGGACAGGGATGGCAGGAGGAGGTTCAGGATGATACCTTGCATGACTGCATTTTCCCTGGAGGGGCCTTACCACACACACACAAACATGCACACACACACGCACGTACACACACAATGAGCCATGGCGGGTTTTGGGGTGGTTGTCTTGTTGGCAAGGGTTTCTGATTTCACGGCCTACTAGGTGGTGGCATTCAACATCCGTAAAGAGGCAAACCTCCCACCCACACGGACACACTAACACATCCACTCTGCTTTGTTGACAGCATACCTCAGAATTTCCCCATTGTTTTGGTGTTTTCACACCTAAAGTGTCCCGTTTATTAATTCAAGCCGTTTATAGGTCTCTGGTGTTTTTCATTAGCGTTTAAGAGAAGGAGCGCTTAGTTTTGTACTTTTTTTCTTGGCGAATTGGCAAAATCATGATCGGTTTGGCCACTTGGACACTAAACTGCGCCACATTGTTTGCTGGAAGTCACTTAACGGTGTCTGGTTCTCAAATGGAAAGCTGACCAAGTGCTTTTCCTTTATGTGAATTCCAAGCACGGAGCCCTTGTTCTGCCAACGCGCGCACCCACACGCACCCACACACACACAACCAAAGTTTCTCATCAAGAAAAATAGTGGACTATCAATTTGCATTTTGAGTGAGTGCAGTCCTGAAGTTGAGGCAGATGATGCATGCTCAAGATGGACAAATGATAATTGATGGAGAGGAGGACAGAGAAGATGGGGGGTCCTGTCAGCTTAGGCCTAAGAGGAAGAGCTTCTGAGGTCAAGAAACCAGAGGCCTCAAAGCACACACACACACACACACACACACACACGCACACACACACACACACACACACACACACACACACACACACACACACACACACACACACGAGTTCCTGGCTGGGCCATTCAGGCTTTTGGTACGTGAGAGAATTTTAGTGCTCCACCGAACAGTTTTAGTCGCTAAGCAATCCTTAACTTGGAATAACACAAACATGTACCATTAAATCTAAAGCAATCATTTTCAGGCTGTGAATTGAAAATGTCCTCATGTGTTCAAAATATATATAAATAATAATAAACAAGGAATGCAAAGAATTCAGAGTAACAAGTCATTTGTTGGCGTCCCCCCACCTCTACACTGATCTGTGTATTCCTCCGGGAAGCCAGCGTTGTAAATCTGAATGATGCGTTACTGAAACATTTGAACATTTGCATTGTGCTTTATGCAAAGCAACATGCACCATCCTGATGCTATAAAAAAATAACTGTAGTACCAAAAGTGTCAGGAAGTGTTTGCTGAAAATTACAATGACACTTGTTTTGTTTTCGGGAAGGAAAAAAAAGTCCCCGCACCCTCCCTTCTCCCCTCCTTTTTTATACCGCATTTTTAATACACAACAATAGTCTTTTGTTGCATATCATTTTGTTTGTTTCTGTTGCGTTTTTTTTGGCAGGCTTAATAAACGGTGATATTCAAAACTCAATGTATTATCTGGATCGGATGTTCCTTAAAGTATAATTCTAAACTGTTTTTTTGAAACATAAGTGCCACAAAAAAACAACAACAACTTCAGTCATGTAATGTGTATCAAATCTTTCCAACTTGAGCATATCTTACGAGAGTTTAGCACAGTTCACATCAGAAAACAATCCTTATGGATACTTTGAAGTGTTTTTTAAAAGCCAATTCACCCGTATTTTTCCGGTGTATAAGGCACAACCAAAAGCCTTGATTTTCTTCAAAAACTGACCCTGCGCGCCCCTGTGCACGTTATATGTGAAGTCATATTGAGCCACAACAGGTTTTGTAATTACAGCAGCCACCGACTCCATTTACCCCTGTAGAAGAAGTCATGCATAATGCCAGGCTTTACCGTAGCACCTTATAATGTGGTGTGTCTTATTTTTGGAAACCTTTTATATATTTCCTCATATTTTGGAAAGAAATCAGTCATTGAAGATGCGCCTTATAGTCTGGTATGCCTTATATATGAAAAAAGGTTAAAAAGACACCATTCATTGGGGGTGCGCCTTATACACTGGAAAATCTTTTTTTTCTTTCAGGATTGCATCAAAATGCTTGCATAGGAATGAATACTGTGACGCTGCGAGAGTGAACAAATGGCAAAAACTTGACGAGACCACACGGGCTGTTGAAATTCCATTTCAAGGAATTACAATAATCAGACCATTCTGTTATTTGTCAGTGTTTGTCTTTCCTCGTGTGTCTTTCAGCAAAATGAAAGAGACAAAAAAAAGTGTTTATATATTTCCATAGTACATTTGGAACAACGTTTTCATTTATTGAAAGTGCGCCTTATAGTCCGGTTTCCTTACATATGGGAGAAGTTTGAAAATACACCATTCTTTGGGGGTGCGGCTTATACGCCAGTACGCCCTAAACATCGGAAAATACGGTACAGGTGAATGCTATAACAACAAGCTCCAATAATCTCTGCAAACAAAAGTCAAATGTTATCCTGACATAATAATCTATGAATGCAATTCACCGCCATCATGGTTCCTCCATTTGTATCCTTGTCGTATCGGCTCATTTTGTAACAAGAAGAAGAAAAAAACGTTTTTTTTTTCCATGGGAAATAATTAATGACGTTAAGAGTAAGTTCTTGTTTGGAGTCCTCAGTGTTCTGCCGGCGCATATGTACGAGAGGACGCGTTAAGTGCAGACACCCGATCCTTTCTTTTTCTCCCTCTTAACTCGAACGACTTTGACAGAAACGCTAAATGAAAGCGTGTCTCCTTCAGAGCAGACGGCTCTTCTGATTTAAGGTTGACACGCACCCAAAGATCCTGTTGGGGAGGAAGAAAAAAAGTCATTTGACTAGATTTAGTTTTGGACAATAAAGCACCAGCCACACATCATTAAAATACTGGTGCCACACTTTTCAACAAGTCGTTAACCTTGCATGGCACTTTTTTCGGGTTTTAATGGGCGAAAATCAAACATGGCCCCCATGGTCATTTAATTAAGGTCCCCTACAAAACTCTCCGCCCTTGTTCCAAATCTTGAAGAAGAGCCACGCATTGGTGCCATCTTCCAAGTTGATTAAAATATGTGATATTTCACATTAGTTTAGTTTTTTATGGGCGCTAAGGTAATTCGTTGTGAGTAAATGGCTTTTCAGAGTGCTTCGTGAGTGATGTAACGCTTCTGAAGTCTATCGTTGGAATTGCCCTTGTGCCTATTAGAGAGAATCGACTTATAGGGACATCATTTGATTACCTTGCTGTAAGTTTGCAAAACGTCAAACCGGTATGAAGGGTGGGCGGATTCATCCGAATACCCATCATATCTATAGTACCGTATTTTCCAGTGTATAAGCCGCACCGGAGTATAAGCCGCACCCCCAATGAATGGTGTCTTTTCAACCTTGCCATATATAAGGCGCACCAGACTATTAGGCGCACATTCAATGAATGAAAAAAGTTTATGAATGAAAAAAGAGGCTGGGCGGATCCATCGGAAGACCCATAATATCCCAAGTACCATATTTTCCGGTGTATAAGGCGCACCGGATAATAAACCACACTCCCAATGAATGGTGTCTTTTCAAACTTTTTCCATGTATAAGGCGCACCGGACTATTAGGCGCACATTCAATGAATGAAAAAAGTTTTTGGATGTAAAAGAAAACAGTAGATGGATCCATCCAAATACCCGTCATATCGATAGCACTGTATTTTCCGGTGTATAAGGCGCACCAGAGTATAAGCCGCACCCCCATTGAATGGTGTATTTTTCCATATAGTGTATAAGATCCACAAGACTATGAGGCTCATCTTCAAATAATGAAAAAAGATGTTCCAACAGAAGGCACACCCCATTATAAGGCGCTACATTAGAGGCTGGCACTACTTTGACAGGGGAAAATGGAGTCGGTGGCTGCTGACAGTAGTTGCGAGACTGTTATGGCTCGATGTCACATATAAGGCTCACCTGGGTATAAGGTGCAGGGTTATCGTTTGAAGAAAATCAAGGCTTTTGGGTGCGCCTTTCACACCAGAAAAAACGGTCACCATGATGTTGCTCCATACCCATGTCACCGGTCCTGTGAACAAGGCTGTGTTAACTTCTTGCATTTCCACTCCATCCATTCATTTTCCAGACCGCTTTATTCTCATTAGGGTCTGGAGTCTATCCCAGCCGTCTTTGAGCTTTAGGCGGTGGGCACCTTGAATTGGTATCCAGCCAATCGCAGGGCACACAGAGACGAACAAACATTCACACTCACACCTCGGGCTAATTTGGAGTGTTCGATCAGCCTGCCATGCCTGTTTTTGGGGCATGGGAGGAAACCGGAGGACCCGGACAAAACCCAGGAAAAAAAATCAACGATAAAATAAATAAATACTAACAGGATACACAACACAATTTGATGAAATAGGGCATTTTCCCACGCGGGTTAGTCCGAAATATATTTTCTGCTCTTTATTCAAAAGCGGCAAGCTCATTCCACACGTAAAGAAAGCACTTGAGCACGTTCTTCAAGTTGCATCTTGAGGTCTAAGCTCATACCTGCTTCCTAATTAACAGACATTTAAAAGCCCTCATGATGCAAATTAGCATTAACACCGGGACAGGGTTACGGAGGTGGGTGCTGCTAATTGACAAGACAAGATCATTCCACTAATGCATATTTATCTCATGCTAATTGACGTGTACAGCTGAAGAAAAGCATGCACTTAATTAATTGACATGGAGGAGATTTGGGGGGGGGGGTATATTAGAGGCCCTCAATCCGGGGAGGGGGCTGGGGGAGTGCAGGGGCCACATGGTGGCTGAAAGGTGGGGCAGAATGAGTTAAAAATGAATTGTGGTAGTATATCAATTGCGATTTTCTGTATTGATTTTTAATCTTTTGTACACACCACATGTCATATTACCCGCCTAGAAGAAAGGAGTGTTGATGCGTTTGTGGAACTGTCGCACCTTGGAAATGAAGCGGATTTTCATGGGGCAGGAGATGTGGGACAATCTCTTTTCATCAATGGATGCTGCAGCTTCATGTTTGTTTTCAACATTTAGCTTGTAGCAGAGGTGCATTTCACCATGACGTCCCTGATCCACTGGTGAAAAAGACACTGATCCTCCTCTTTCAGCTTGAATTGCTTCATACAACAAAGATGGTGCAATAAGTGCTCAAGATTGGATAACTGTGTGTTTCTTTTGTGTTGTGTCACATTATTTGTTATTTTGTTGTTGTTGTTTTGACTTCAAAATGGCGCTGCGAGAATGACTGCCTTTGGAGCAGCTCCTGTATTTTGTTTTGTTTTACTTCTTCCTTTCCTTTCCTCTTACTTTCGTCATTGTGCTGCTGTGAAATGTAAATTTCTTCACTGTGGGACTAATAAAGGCTAATCCAATGAACAAGATTCATAATTTCATTATTTTTAAGGTGATCTTTTTTTAATATTTGTGATGCTATAGCTCTAACGTAAAAGAACAGATTATTTGATAGACGATTATTGAGGCAAATACTTGACTTTGACAGAAAGTTTAGTTTTTGCATTTGCAAAAGTACCACACACACACACACACACACACACACACACACACACACACGCGCGCGCGCACTCACACACCGCATTTCAGGCCACAGATGGCCCTTACAATGGAGCAGGGGTTCCCTTGTTATGTGTGCGTCTGAATGTGGGAGTTTCCTCCTGCTTTTCGACAGCTCTCCCCAGCCGCCTCCTCCTTCCTCGCCCTCCTCCTCCTCCTTGTGTCCGGGCAGCCGTTTCGCTCCTTCGTTTCATTCTTTCTTTGTGTTCTTAACTTTTCTTTTTTTCTGAAATGGCTTTTGTGTCAAACCCTCAACCACTGACTAACTCTGCCTTCTGCTCATCTGCCCTTGATTTCACCTCACCCACATACACACACACCCGTAGCAAAATGTGCAACGTAAATTGAAAAGACAAAGTCAAATAAAGTCTGAAATGTTTCAGACATATTTAAACAACGTGTTGATCATAGAGTAGCACAGGCTGAAATTTCGTTTTGATTTAAAAAAAAGGGTTTTGGACGCAACTCAGATTTCCCTCAAATCCACGCCGCTGGATGACAAATTCGAAATGGCCGCCTGTTATAATGTCCCACATAGCATTTTAATAGCTCCATTTTAATGACATTTTTTTTTTACTTTTATGTAGAGGCACTTTGAGTGTAAAGCTCAGTCTGCCCGTGTATATTTTCCTCTCTCTCCTATACACGCCGGCTTCTCTTGCTTCTCCGTAGGTGGCAGAGTAATAAACACACTAGCTGTCTGTCCGTCTTGCCGGCTTGGCGGGTTGAGGCCTACTTAACCAGGCGAAACCACTGCTCTTTTCTAAGTCCCTTTGAAAGCCTCCCTTTGTCGGTGACACGCCACCATGTTAATGTCATGTACCGTAGAAATTGCTGCGGCTATGGCTATTAGCTTCGCCGCCAAAGTACAGAGAGGGATGGGGAGGGAAAGAAGAAGAGCGGCTGCCCACAAACCCAGACTGGCTTCAAATGTGCACCATAATTGCATTGCTGTGAAGAGGGTTGAGCCCCAACCACCCCCCTCTACCATTCAAACCCTCTTGCCCTCATCTCTCCATCTCTCTTTCCTCACCCCCTACCCACTTCCCTCTTCTCCTTTCTCTTCCTTTTTGTGTTAGCGATTTGTCCCTTAAGCCGGCGTAACGTCTCGGCCTAGGCCGCAGAATGTGGAGAGCAAATTGGAGGCAGAGCGTGAACAATGGGACACGCATGGCCACTGGGGTATCCGTCTCCTTCACTGGGAACCGTGCGAGGTGTGAAGCGGAAGAAATCCACGTACGACTGCGGTCCCCAACCGATGCTCCCCGGAAACAGATGCAAAAAAATATATATACATTGACCAAACATGAACATCATCCAGCAGCCAATCAGAGTCACGCTTTCCCAACTTGACTTTGGTTAGCAAATTGAGCAAGTTAAACAATGCGTGACCATGACTTGGTTTCAAAATGAAAAAATACCATTCTTCACCATTACTCGTGAGGCCATTTGGCTTCAGTACTGTCAAAGCTAAACGGAATGTGTGTGTCATCCGAAGAGCTTCATCAGCGAACTAAAGTTTTTTCTGGCAGCACAGAAGTACAGATGACGGCTGAAGATACCTTTTCCTGGATGGTGCACTCTTGTACGACTGAGAGCCAACACAGACATATTAGATTAGATTAGATTAGATTAGATTAGATTAGATTAGATTAGATTACCCTTTGTTTGTTTGACAGTAGAGAAATTTACATTTCACAGCAGCAAAAACAAAATACAAGAGCTGCTGTAAAAGCATCCACTCTCGCGCCGCCATCTTGAAGTCAAAAACAAATTAACAAATAATGTGACACAACACAAAAGACACAGACAGCCTTCAATCTTTTGCACTTTCTTCACCCTCTATGTTGCATGAAGCAGTTTTAGATGAATGAGAGGATCAAAGTGTCCGTTTCACCGGTGAAACGTGTACGTCTGCTACAATCTAAATTTTGAAAGCAAACATGAAGCTGTAGCATCCATTGACGAAAAGAGATTGTCTCACATCTCCTCTCTCACGTAAATCCGCATGCATCCATCCAACTGTCCAACAGCACTGACCTTTCAGCTGAACAAAGCGGGGCTGTGAAAATGCTGCCCATTACAGGCGCAAAAAAAAGCACAATGGCCCCAGAGCTGTACAGCGATGACAGTAGAATGGCACCGAGATTCGACATGCCTCCCAATCAAAAACCGGCATGATCATGCGAGAGGAGCTTGCACAGGCTGCTCACATTTCATGAGCCATTTACCCGCTACTATGTAACCATGCAGGACCCATATGTGAACAACGTATGTGGGGCCAAGGCCCCCGGATGCTGCATCCACTCCAAACGTGTACCCAAACCGCCGGCATTACATTTTTAATACACCGTCAAGTAAGATGCAAGTTTGGAAAACATTCTTCCTTTGCAAATATAGTGAAGGTGACATTGCCAAATCAACACCAATGCAATAAAGCGTCCATGCCGGCGGAAAGAAGCCCGAGCCAAAGAGAAACGGGACAGCGGCGACTATCATTTGCACTGAGTCAACAGCTTAGCAAGAGAGGGAGCCCAGCCATTGGCCCTTTTTTGTTTGATGCTTCAGAAGGCCTAATTTGATTTGGTTCACCTCCTATTGTTTCAGCGCTGTGTTGCCCTAATCCACTTTAAAGTGGAGACAGCTTTTATCCTTTTCAATCCCTCGGCTTTCCCTTTTTTCTCTTGTCCTCTCATTGATGCGGCGTACAATTTGCTTGTTTTTTTAGACATATGAAGAAGGCCTACAGTGAAAGCAAATTTGGACTTTGTAAATCAAGTAAAGTCTGTTGTGCTTTTCTTGTTGCCATCTTTAGAATCCTCAGAAAAAATACTTGTCTAGCTTGTCTAACTAGAGTTACAGAGTAGTGAGAGACCCCCCCCCCCCACGACCAGTCTCCCTCCCCCGTCGCTCAGTCAAAACAGCGAAATGACCACCTCTTTGGGTGGGTGACTGTGTTCACTTCTCTCTAAGGGAGCTTAATGCACCCTGTGGCCCATTGACCAACCCCTTCCTCCATCCCCCCTACTGCTGAAAAGGAGAGTTCCCCCCACTCCCCCTGCACACATACGCACCACCAGCTCCCAAACACACAAAACACCATTCTTGGAGAGAGCCACCCACATGAACTTCTTTTGTGTACTCTTCTTGGCCAAGCCATTGACAGACTGGCCGCCTGACTGAGTGGATGGTTGCCGCATTTCAAATCCTGCTTGCAACCACCCTCGTTTCCTCCGTCATCCAACCGTGGCGCTGCCTGGCTGGGGATGTCCTTCGTACGAGGCAGGTGTAACCGAAAAGAAGGGATCAATAGAGAGACAGACTGTCAGTGCATATGTTTGTCTGGAGACGCCCCTCCTCGATATTTAAAGGGCCATCTGTGGTCGTTGAATTCAAAGCCGTGAAGACAAAAAGTTTCAAAGTACTTGTCACGTGAATTTGTATTTTGTTTGCTCTTTTCATTTCCAGGCGCTAGTTAGTTGAAAAGTTCTCCCAAAAATGGTGAAACAATACCAGAGTATCTTCTCTTTTATTTTATTTCTTTTTTTACATGTTTCACTGACACACCCAAGAAAAGTTTAAAAGCCGGATCAAATATTACCAATCCGCAATTTGGCTCTCCTCTGTGGAAACACTTAAAGGGGGGAAGTGTTGGGGCTCCAGCCTGCCTCCCAAAATATGGCTTGCACCACTAGTAGTAAAACGGGCAATCAACATGTGCATGACTGGGTGTGTGTCTGTGTGTGCGCACACACACACACACACATCACACACACACACGCACGCCCCGTACTATTTACACACACACACACACACACGCACACACACACACGCACGCCCCATACTATTTACATTGAAAATCCCTGGAATCAAAACGTGTGACTCACTATTAATCTTCAATGATTAATTAGGTCCTAGCTTTGTGTATGATTAATGTTTTTTATGTTTTCCTTTTGCGGAAAAGTTTTTTTTGTCCCCATATGTCAAATGGTCCTCAGAACGTGACTCTGGACAGACACTCCCCTACTTACGAACATTCGAGTTATGAACAACAGTACATACGACCATTTTTGTAGTGACATATGTAGTCTTCTCTTCAGTTGTACATGTACATATCTTTCTAGAGCATATATTTTATTATTATTATTATTATTTATTTTCAGTCTACTTCCCTGAATTCAACTACCGTATCTACCGTATTTACGAACATTCGAGTTACAAACAACGATACATATAAACATTTTTGTAGTATACTGTATGTAGTATTCTCTCCAATTGTACATGAACATATATTTATAGAGCATTTATTTTATTAAATGTTTATCTTTCAGTACAAACCAATACAGGTTACTTATACAAGCCTTAAACACACACACACACACATATATATATATATATATATATATATATATATATATATATATATATATATATATATATATATATATATATATATATATATATATATATATATATATACTTATGTAAGCCTTAAACATACATTCCAATGCAAAATATAGCACAGAAGCAACTTAGGAAAAAGTTCACCTTCCAAACAATCATTCAGATCTCGTTAGTAAGTTGGAGGAGAATCTGTAAACAGTTTTGTGTCCCCACAACCATACAGAAAAGGGAGAGTGAGTGTACATGTGTGCATGTGTGTGTGCGTGTACGTGTTTGTGTGTCTGTGTGTGAGCATGACATCACCCAACGAACGGTCGCCGGGCCAATTTTGTGACGCAATATATCGTACCTCCTCCTGGATAACAAGCTGACTCTCAACAAGTCTCCCGAAAAATCGGAAAATAATGGTTCCTTGCAATGCCAAGATGTTCATAACTGTAACTCATCTCGAGTTTAAAATGAAATCTAATGAAATTCCCTGTTTATGATGTCGTTTTCCTTCCACCTTTCGACTTTGAAAGTGTCACGTTTCGATTTGCGACCAATGGGTGGCACTGTCTGGCCCGGCCTGCAGCTGCACAGGTGTGGGTTGTGTTAATCAGTGGCAGGTAAAAGGACTCGCGGCATGACCATTCAGTGTTCGGTCATTCTTAGTTTCACCCAGTTAGGTTTGGTTCATCTTGTCATGTTTTCCCTCATGGTTTTGTTTACTACTTTGAACCTTTTTGTTCTGATGGCTTTGTTGTTTGACATTTTGATCCTGCTGACTTTATTTAATACAATTTGTCAATTGCACCCTGCTCTCCTCCCTCCTGCCTGCAATTTTTTGGGCCCACCACCACCACCTCGCAAATCTTGACGGAAAGAAGGACCTGCAAGGAGCCACCACTTATTTTTGTGAAAGTTCTAATTACTTTCTTCGCACTTTAATTATTATTATTACTTTAAACCTATTTTCAGTACACAATGTAGTCATCCCTGTACACCAAGTCATAGTTCATGCCCACAAAGTCATTTCTTGTGTATACGCCATTTTTTTTCCCGCTCATGTCCACAACTCCGCAGAGATGTGACAACACAGCTGCGAAAAGCAATCATCTTCCAAATGCAGAATACCAGCATACGTCGTCTGTCTCCATTGGAAACCAACAACCCCAACTCGTAAACCAAAAGCTACTTGTTAACTGAAACAGGTGGCGACATCCTCTCCACACAGTGACTGCAGACCTCATAGCTTCCTGCCCCCCTTCCCTTTAAAATAAACAGTTTTTCCCTCTTCCCCCCTCCCTGTCAGATGTAGGAAGTGTACTCAAACATCAATCGTCATCTGTGGAGCTCATCTCTTTGCTAGCCACCCGCCCCACATTTAACTGCGTAAAAAAAAGATGTGTAAGAAAACCAGAATGGGTGAAACAGTTTGAGAATGATTCACGTGTGTGTGTGTGTGTGTGTGTGTGTGTGTGTGTGTGTGTGTGTGTGTGTGTGTGTGTGTGTGTGTGTGTGTGTGTGTGTGTGTGTGTGTGTGTGTGTGTGTGTGTGTGTGCGTGTGTGTGTGTGTGCGTGTGCGCGTGTCTTTGTGACGGTAGCAAAGTGAGTTTGGATTATAGGTTCTAGTCTCTGAGTGTGTGGGCCAGCGCAGCAGGGACAACGAGTGACATGATGGGACTTCTAATGGTCATAATTGGTGGGGGGCTTTGACAGCAACTATACGATAGCGGCACAATATATACAACCAACCTTGACTGTGTATGTGCGGATATCAACGTGTGTCCTTTAAAACGTTTTTTTTCCTCCATTTTTTTAAATGGTGAAATTTACAGAAAATTGCTGCAGTTGTCGGACGGCCCGTTTTTAACCCACCGCCTGTTTTTTCCTCTGTGCGTGAACGAGGATGTGTCTGTTTGATTGCACGTGTCAATTGAGATTGCTCCTGTCGGGGGTAAAAGCTAGTAGTTAAGTTTGTTTGTTAGGTTTTTTTTGTGGTCACTTTCATTTTGCTTAAAGACACACGAGGAAAGACAAACATTGACAAATAACAGATTGGTATGTTTATTGTAATTTCTTGAAATGGAATTTCAACAGCCCATGTGGTCTCTTTGGACATGTCTGCAGTCGATGGCTTTGTTGCGCTGCCTTACATTGTTGCCGATCATTTCAATTTGAAAAATGTTCTGATTTACATGATTGGATTCGATTGGATTAGCCTTTATTAGTCTCACAGTGGATGCATTTACGTTTCACAGCAGCAAAGTTATGGAAAGAAGAGGAAAGGAAAGGAAGAAGTTGAAAAACAAAATACAGGAGCTGCTGGAAAGGCAGCCTCTCTCGCGACGCCATATTGAAGTCAAAACAACAACAACATAAAAACTAAATACAGACGCTCCCCAATTAACGAACGAGATAAGTTCTGAGGTAAGGTGAATTTGTTCGTAAATTGCTTCAGTGCTATATTTTGGATGGAATGTAGGTTTAACGCTTATACAAGTATGTTTAAGGTTTATATGTGTATCTTTAAGGCTTGTATACGTAACCTGTATTGATTTGTACTGAAAGATAAACATTTAATAAAATAAATGATCTCTAAAGATATGCATGTACAACTGGAGAGAAGGCTACATATGTTACGACAAAAATGGTCGTATGTACCGTTGTTCAGAACTCGAATGTTCATAAGTAGTGGAGTGACAAATAAGCTGACAACACAAAAGACACAGACAGTCATTCAATCTTAAGCACTTTCTGCACCCTCTGTTGGATGAAGCTTTTCGAGATGAACGAGGAGAAGATCAAAGCTTCCTTTTTACCAGTGGATCAGGTACTTCATGGTGAAATGTGCCCGTCTGCTACAAGCTAAATTTTGAAAGCAAACACGAAGAAGTAGCATCCCTTGATGAAAAGAGATTGTCTCACATCTCCCGTCCCACATAAATCCGCTTCAATTCCAAGCTGTGACAGTTCCAGTTCCAAAAACAACAAAAAACTGCAAGGCCCGTGAGAGCATATGCAGATGGCTGCCTACACGGGCGCCATTGTTTTAATTCTCAAAATTATTAACGGTGTCTTTTGTTTGCTTTGTTGACAATCTACACGCAACATCCACATGCCACCAAGATGTTCTGAAAAAGACAGACACACACACGCAATGTGTCAGCCCGTTTTTTCCCGACAGGATGTTGACACGGGTCAGTGGGAAAAGCAACGTCTCATTTCCGTCGGCCGACCCTGACTTCCGACTTCACCGGTTGACCCGTGGCCATCTGGGGAAGCCATCGCTTGTACACGCTTCTTCCCCTCCGAGACCTGTCGCTCCAACGACTCGCCGAGCCACCGCTATTGGTCAAACCAGAGCGGTCACCAGCAATTTCACCTTTCTCCACATCTGTCAGTCAGTCCGTCTACCGCATCGGACTGCCACCCAAAACATCTCATCCACCGATATATCAATCTGCTGAGTAATCAATATACATGCCTCGCGACCCACCGACCGAGCCCTCCACCCCTGGGGCGCCTTGTTTTTCACCCGTCGCTCAGTCTTCATGCTCCACTTCCCATCGCTCCTGTTTAGGGAGTTGAATTTACAACCCAAGCAGGAGCCGTTAGCGCGAGGTGGCCTTCACCCGCCGCATGCAAATGGAAACAACAGCGCGAGCAGCTTTCTTCCAGCATCACAAGTCTCATATGTTATGTTAGCGGTATAATCGCACCTCTCATTATCTCCTAATGAGCATCTCGGTGTTCTTCCTGCTCACCCATCTGTGTCCCGCCTCACTCGATCATATTCTTGATGAGTTGTGCTTGCTTTCACTCCCCCCTACTGCCAAACCCCCCCTCCTCGCTTTATATGGCTCCATCTAGCATTTGCTTTTTATTGGTCTACAAGGAGCAGTTGCGCAGTGGTAGGCTCCACTTTTTAACTGACACACGTGTTGTATTATGATTATTTTTTTCTCATACTGCTGTTATAAGTCACCACGGTAATGATTGGATAACACATGGAGTGTGTCCGCCCTGCGGTGTCCTAGCCTTTCTTCAAATATTGGTCAATATTTTTGGGATCATAGAAAATAAATCATTTTTGGGCCACACACCTTTCATGGTCATATATGCATTAAAATAATAATAAAATACAACTTTGTTTTTCTTGCACTAATTAGGATTGGATTGGATTAGCCTTTATTAGTCTGGCAGTGGAGAAATTTACATTTCACATCAGCAAAGTGATAAAAGTAAGAGGAAAGGAAAGGAAGTAGAAAAACAAAATACAGGAGCTGCTGTAAAGGCACTCACTCTCGCGGCGCCATCTTGAAGAAAAAATAACAAAAAAACTCAATAAAAAATAATGTGAAACACAAAAGACTCATGAACTCATTCACTACCAGATGTGCAAAAATGCATCCACTCCAATGCCAGGGTTTTTGTCATTGTCTCTTGAATTCACGGAAGATTGAATTTTATGGCTACATAAACATTTAATGCAGCATAAGAAACCTTAGACTATATCCTTTCATCAGAATAAAGAGTTAATTCCTAAAGTATAAAGGTGTGCAGTTACATGATCTTGAAATTAGGGCAGCTGTCCAAAATACAATGCAAAACATACATATTGGCTTAACTAGCGCTTTAACAACAGCTAAAGCTGGAACAAAACGCAAACATGAAAAAAGGGAAATTCTGCCCCCTTGTGAGAAAGAAAACACATTGCCAGAGGCCATGGCCAGCGCTTTATCGACATCCAAGCATGAAAAAAATGAAACCCGAACATATTTGGGAATGGCGTTTTACGTCATATTGTCAATTCCCGAATAAATTCCTGAATGGCAGTGTATGAGTTAATTAAATTAATTGAAGTTTTGTCTGCTCGGATTTAGCTGAGCTTGAACATCAGTCATTTGTTCCTTCTTTTCTTTCCCTCTTTTGGTCCCGCCTGTCTTTGCCTCCTCATGTCCAACCACGCCAAGGTTAAGTGAACAGAGGGAGTTTAAGCGTCAAGTGTGGGCTGCGGGGGTGCAGGGTGGAGTGGGGGTTTGGGAGACTTTTATGAAGTCACCGTGAGAAATGGCCTCAACTTGTGTGGCTGGTTGTTAAAATGGTCCCAGGCCACTCGACGACGGACTGGTTACAGAAGATCAGCCTGTCCTGAAAAGCCTCACACTCTGCTTTAATTGTAAGAGCTCTTGGTAGAAGCGCTCCTTCTCACACAGCGCAGACTCTCTCGCTTCGTCAGACTTGCACCGGTGTGAACCTTCTTCAAAGGCCCAAAGTTAACTTGAGCGACTCCGCTGTTGCAAAAATCACTCCAATAGCAACAAACAAGGAATTTAAGCCAACGATTGCATCGCCACTGTTAGGCGTAGCATTTCTTCTTCTTCTGAATTTTCTCCACACGATATGCCAAAAAAAAAATGTTAGGATATTCTCTCTAGCCAAACTGATGATTACACTTTTAAGCACAATGCCTGTCAGCAAATCAAATAGTCTCTGGAAGAGTCCCCCAAAATCAACAAGGGGGGAAAAATATTAATATATAAAGGGGTAAAAATGAAAATGCCTGTCAAGTAAAAGTCATGTTCTTTCAAGTTTAGCCTGTATCACACTTGCAGCATACAATTTGTTTACATCAACTCACGTCATGGGTGTCATTCCTCAAAGTGACAACAGTCATATCAAATAACTGATCAGTCGGGCGCCACATTGTGTGTGTGTGTGTGTGTGTGCGCGCGTGTGTGTGTGTGTGTGCGTGAATGTGTGCGTGCGTGCGTGTGAATGTGTGCGTGTGCGCGCGCGAGCGAGTGAGTGAGTGAGCAAAAGTGAGTGAGTGAGTGAGTGAGTGAGTGAGTGAGTGAGTGACCTGATTCTCTTACTCTCTTCTTCCTCTTTCCTCTGCCTGAAGCATTTCATCCCATTCTATATATTTTTCTCCCATTTTGACAATAACCCCCAAAGGGCGGGATTGATTTCTAGACTCCCTCTTCAAGAGCCTGTTTCCATGCTCTTGAATAAAGTAAGTGTATTGAAACACACACATACACACACGCAAAAATGCAATTTTTAGCAGTCATGGAATAAGGAGGGTCTTCTGAAATATTCAAGAGTTTGGATGTAAAAATGGAATTGACTGGCAGAATGTGTGCGTGTGTGTGTGCGTGTGCGTGGTGTGTGTGTGTGTGTGTGTGTGTGTGTGTGTGTGTGTGTGTGTGTGTGTGTGTGTGTGTGTGTGTGTGTGTGTGTGTGTGTGTGTGTGTGTGAGAGAGAAAGAGACAGGCAGACAGACTGATTTGTATTAGACTGTAACATGGCTCGTCATTGTGTGTGTGAGAGAGAAAGAGACAGGCAGACAGACTGATTTGTATTAGACTGTAACATGGCTCGTCATGAGCCTGCACTTGGTATATGTTCCCCCGCAATGACACTCTGAGTGTCTGCCGACCTCTCCCTTCATGCATGAGTTATACCGAGCGCGTCTCTCCTCACAGTGTCTGGTGTTGATGGCTGAATGGAGGAGAAAATTAGATCTGATATGATATTCAGTTTAACATGTGTGTATTTAATTATGTCCTTCGGAATCTGCGAAGCACAGAGAAATACAACCCGCAATGCGGAATGCATACAGAACGGATAACAATACAATGAGCAATTCCAAAAATGACAAAGCAAAGAAAGTGTTTCAGATAATGTTTTTTTTTATTGTTTTAATATCTGAACATTTCCTCCTTGTGCCGTCTCCTTTCGACAATGAAGGCATTTGTATTCCAATGATACTCTGATCTAAGATGTCAGGTGCTTTCGCCCCTGTTGAGGTCACCCAGAGCATCTCGGGTAGGTCTGAGGGGAAGGAGCAGACAAAACATGGCTCTCAAATATTCTTACCTGATTTTGGCTCACCCTGACAGATTAGTGTAGTCACTCTCAGACGTGGTCATGGTGTTAAATGGTGAAAACACTTCTCGATGTGTCATTGTATTTAACTCATTCACTGCCATTCACAAATTTATTCGGGAATTGAAAATATGACGTTGAGCGCCATTCCTGAATTTGTTCAGGTTTTGTTTTTTCAAGCTTGGGTGCCGATAAAGTGCTGGCCATGGCCTCTGGCAATGCATTTCCCTTTTTCCATATTAGCGCTTTGTTCCATCTTCAGCTATTGTTAAAGCGCTATATAAACTAATGTGTATGTATTGCATTGTATTTTGGACAGCCACCCTCATTTCAAGCTCATATAACTCCAGACCCATATAATTTAGGAATTAACTCTTTCTATCTGAAAGAAGAGAGTCTAAGGTTTCTAATGCTTTCTTTGATGTTTGCTTTCTTTGTCCTGGAATTCGAGTGACAATGGCACTGGAGCGGACACAATTTTGCACACCGTCTGGCAGTGAAGGAGTTAAATTGTGAAATATCCTTTTCCTCATCTTCCAGAAACGTCCACATCTTGATGACATCTCGTGATTGAGTGTGGATGTTGGCCGTACATCTGTAAATCTTATTCCGCTGACAAATTCATTCTAAACAGCGGTAATCACACCCAACTGGATGGAGGTCTGAATGGACAGGTGTTTCAGCCAATAGCACGCGAGTGTAAATCCCCCCATAGGAATATCACAGCCCTAATCAAGCCCTTGTAATACACTAGTTCCCGTTAGCTCTCAGGGCTAATTAGCATTCTAATTACTGAGAGTAAATGAGAGCCGCGTTGATTGTGTTTCGCTTGTGAAGAGGCAAGACACGGACATACTTGCCCCACACGCTTATGCCCGATCACACACAAACACACACACACACACACACACACACACACACACACACACACACACACACACACACACACACACGCACATGGAGGGCGATCATCGTTACGCTTACCGTGCTGTTGTGCCTGTGCGCATTTCCAGGCCCCTCTCATCATCGGCCTCGTCTCATTAGGATCATCACCCCAGACGTACACACACTGGAGCGGAGCATAGACATAAAACTGGGAAGACGACCTCACGCATATGGTGGCAAACATTAAAAGATGGCGATAAAGAAAGGACATAAAACATTATATACTGTCAAAGTATTGCTGTTGTTCCTACCAATCAGCAGACGACTTATTTAATGGGGGAGGTGCAGCCAACTTCTCTCTCTCTCTCTTACACACACACACACACGCACACACGTGTGGCACACGCACACACACACACGCACACACAAGTCTCCTCGTGTGTGTGTGTTTCTGGTTATAATGTCTGTCTGTGTCTTTTGAGTTGTGTCACATTATTTACAGATGTGTAAGCTTTCAGTTGTACATGAGTGGTCCATTGATGAAAAGGTTTCTTCAGCCGCCATCTGTACTTATTTGAAGGTGTCGGGCGTTTAGCTCCTCATCCGAGAAGCTTCATCAGCGAACTCAAATTTGCTGGTAGGTCTGGCCCTATTCCCTACCATAGAGCCGGGACCTGTCAAAGCAGAGGTCTGGCAACACCACCTCTGTATACTATACAAAAAAAAAAATCAGCGTCTCACCCACCATGGGTGGTGTCTGTCCCTCATTTTTTTAGCTCGGGTCCTCTACCAGAGGCCAGGAAGCTTGAGGGTTCTGCGCAGTATCCGTGCTGTTCCCAGCACTGCGCTTTTCTGGACCGAGATATTCGATGTTGTTCCCGGGATCTGTTGCAACCACTCGTCGAGTTTGGGGGTCACTGCCCCGAGTACTCCGACCACCACAGGCACGACTGTCACCTTTACCTTCCAGGCTCTCTCCAGGTCCTCTCTGAGCCCTTGGTATTTCTTGATTTTCTCATGTTCCTTCTTTCTGATGTTTCCATCACTCGGGACCGCTACATCCACGACAACGGCTTTCTTTTCCCCTTTATCTATGACCACGATATCTGGTTGGTTGGCCATTACCATCTTGTCGGTCTGTATCTGGAAGTCCCACAGGATCTTTGCTCGGTCATTCTCCACCACCTTGGGAGGTGTTTCCCATTTTGACCTTGGGGTTTCCAGTCCATACTCCGCACAGATGTTTCGGTAGACTATGCCAGCCACCTGGTTATGGCGCTCCATGTAGGCTTTCCCTGCCAGCATCTTACACCCTGCAGTTATGTGTTGGATTGTCTCAGGTGCCTCTTTGCACAACCTACACCTTGGGTCTTGTCTGGTGTGGTATATCCCTGCCTCTATGGCTCTGGTGTTCAGGGCCTGCTCTTGGGCAGCCAGGATGAGTGCCTCTGTGCTGTCCTTTAGGCCAGCCCTCTCTAGCCACTGATAGGACTTCTTGAGATCAGCCAATTCTGCTATGGTTCGGTGGTACATCCCGTGTAGGGGCTTTTCCTCCCATGATTGTCCCTCTTCCATCACCTCATCCTCTGTTCCCCATTGTCTGAGACATTCTCTGAGTACATCATCCGTTGGAGCCTTCTCTTTGATGTATTCATGGAGCTTGGATGTTTCATCCTGTACAGTGGCTCTCACACTCACTAGTCCCCGGCCACATATAAAAAAAAAAAAAAAATCCTCGTCTCACCCACCATGGGTGGTGTCTGTCCCCATTTCAGCTCGGGTCCTCTACCAGAGGCCAGGAAGCTTGAGGGTTCTGCGCAGTATCCGTGCTGTTCCCAGCACTGCGCTTTTCTGGACCGAGATATCCGATGTTGTTCCCGGGATCTGTTGCAACCACTCGTCGAGTTTGGGGGTCACTGCCCCAAGTGCTCCGACCACCACAGGCACGACTGTCACCTTTACCTTCCAGGCTCTCTCCAGCTCCTCTCTGAGCCCTTGGTATTTCTCGATTTTCTCATGTTCCTTCTTTCTGATGTTCCCATCACTCGGGACCGCTACATCCACGACAACGGCTTTCCTTTCCCCTTTATCTATGACCACGATATCTGGTTGGTTGGCCATTACCATCTTGTCAGTCTGTATCTGGAAGTCCCACAGGATTTTTGCTCGGTCATTCTCCACCACCTTGGGAGGTGTTTCCCATTTTGACCTTGGGGTTTCCAGTCCATACTCCGCACAGATGTTTCGGTAGACTATGCCAGCCACCTGGTTATGGCGCTCCATGTAGGCTTTCCCTGCCAGCATCTTACACCCTGCAGTTACGTGTTGGATTGTCTCAGGTGCCTCTTTGCACAACCTACACCTTGGGTCTTGTCTGGTGTGGTATATCCTTGCCTCTATGGCTCTGGTGTTCAGGGCCTGTTCTTGGGCAGCCAGGATGAGTGCCTCTGTGCTGTCCTTTAGGCCAGCCCTCTCTAGCCACTGATAGGACTTCTTGAGATCAGCCACTTCTGCTATGGTTCGGTGGTACATCCCGTGTAGGGGCTTTTCCTCCCATGATTGTCCCTCTTCCAGCACCTCATCCTCTGTTCCCCATTGACTGAGACATTCTCTGAGTACATCATCCGTTGGAGCCTTCTCTTTGATGTATTCATGGAGCTTGGATGTTTCATCCTGGACAGTGGCTCTCACACTCACTAGTCCCCGGCCTCCTTCCTTACGGCTTGTGTACAGTCTCAGGGTGCTGGACTTGGGATGGAACCCTCCGTGCATGGTGAGGAGTTTTCGGGTCTTAACATCCGTGGTCTGAATCTCTTCCTTTGGCCACCTTATTATTCCTGCAGGGTATCTGATCACTGGCAGGGCATAGCTGTTTATTGCCCGGGTCTTGTTCTTGCCATTGAGCTGGCTTCTGAGGACTTGCCTCACCCGCTGGAGGTATTTGGTCGTAGCCGCTTTCCTTGTTGCTAATTCGAGGTTGCCATTGGCCTGTGGTATACCGAGGTACTTGTAGCTGTTTTCAATGTCTGCTATTGTTCCTTCAGGGAGTGAGACCCCTTCAGTGTGAACTACCTTGCCCCTCTTAGTCACCATCCGACTACATTTCTCCAGCCCGAATGACATTCCGATATCACTGCTGTAGATCCTGGTTGTGTGGATCAGGGAGTCTATGTCCCTTTCGCTCTTAGCATACAGCTTGATATCATCCATGTAGAGGAGGTGACTGATCGTAGCTCCATTTCTGAGGCGGTATCCATAGCCTGTCTTGGCGATTATCTGGCTGAGGGGGTTCAGTCCTATGCAGAACAGCATTGGGGAGAGTGCATCACCTTGGTATATGCCACATTTGATGGACACTTGCGTTAGTGGCTTGCCATTGGCTTCAAGTGTGGTTTTCCACATCCTCATCGAGTTTGCAACGAAGGCTCTCTTATACAACTCCAAGCATTCATTGATCCATGTGTGTGGCATCGAGTCATATGCTTTCTTGTAATCAATCCAGGCTGTGCACAGGTTGGTATGTCGGGACCTGCAGTCTTGAGCGACTGTTCTGTCAACCAGCAGCTGATGTTTGGCACCTCTAGTATCTCTACTAATGCCTTTCTGTGCTTTGCTCATGTATTGATCCATGTGTCCACTTATCTTAGCCGCAATGATGCCTGACATGAGCTTCCATGTTGTGGAGAGACAGGTTATTGGCCGATAGTTGGAAGGAACTGCACCCTTTGAGGAATCCTTCATGATCAGGATTGTTCGCCCTTCGGTTAGCCATCCTGGGTGAGTCCCATCCATCAGCAGCTGGTTCATTTGTGCTGCTAGGCGCTCGTGGAGAGCTGTGAGTTTCTTTAGCCAGTAGGTGTGGACCATATCCGGGCCTGGTGCCGTCCAGTTTTTCATACCTGAGACTCTTCCTTGTATATCTGCCGCTGTGATGGTAACTGGGTTCTGTTCAGGGAGGTTGCTGTGCTCCTCTTTCAGAGTCACCAGCCATTGTGCACTGCTGTTATGTGCGACCTCCTTCTCCCATATGCCTTTCCAGTATCTTTCAGTTTCCAGCCTTGGAGGGTCTGCTCTGCTGTTAGAACCCTGCCACTGAGCGTACACTTTCGCAGGTTGTGTTGCGAACAGCCTGTTTATTCTTCTGGCCTCATTCTCTTTCGTGTACCTCTTTAGGCGACTGGCCAAGGCCTGGAGCCTTTGTTTGGCAGTTTCGAGTGCTTCAGGTATGGTTATCTGCATGTACCTCTTGGGTATTGGCCTTTTATTCACACCTCTCTGGGTCTCCGTCAATTGACTCACATCTTTCCGAGCCGCCTTGATCTTGGCCTCCAACCGTCTTCTCCATGGTGGGTAATGAATCTCGTGGCTCTCATGGTTGCTCTTGTAGCCAAGCGTGTCTAGGATCACTGATGCTGAGGTGTATATCAGCTCATTGGTTTCCGTGATCGTTCCGGTCGGGATCGTTCTCAGTGCTGCATTCACAGTTTCCATGAGACTTTCAGGTGGTACTTCACATAGCCGTTGTAATCGGTGCCTTCGTTGCCCAGTTTTCATTCTTGCCATGATCTTATCTCTCAGGTCATTTGCTGCCTCGCTCAGCATTTCATTTATTGGGGCTAGCTTCCCAATCTCATTATTCATTGGGGCTTGCCTCCCAATCTCTGGTTGAACCTCTTCCTGTGATGTGGCAGCCTGGGGCCCTTCACCTCGGAATTTGTGTTGTACCTCATCAATCTCAAGTTGTGATAGCAATTGCCGTTTGTGGATATTGGAACACTGAGCTACTAGTTGTTTCGTGGTCAATCGTGACTGTGGGTTTCGAAGTAACCATTCAGCCCCCATTCTCCGCATGTAACCCCTCTGACTAGGGTTGCTTGAGTAGTAGCATTCCAACAGAGCCATGTTATCGCATCTCGTCCATCTCCGCTTTGTTCCAGTCGCCCATTTTTCATCAGGGTGCTCTGGTTCCCCAGCACCTGACGCAGACCTTGTTTGGCCGGGCGACGTCTGAGCCGGCATGTCATTCCATTTATTGTCTCTCATTGTATGAGGTAGGCATTAGCGTGAAGGGTCTTGCCCAAGGACCCACACTGGATGATTTCATTGTGCTCATTTTCTCTGCCACAAGTGGGATTCGAACCCTCGTCTCCCATATGCCAAACCGATGCATTATCAACTGATCTATCCAGCCGCTATATATATATATATATATATATATATATATATATATATATATATATATATATATATATATATATATATATATATCCCTAATGTCCAGAGGTGGCGTTGCCAGACCTCTGCTTTGACAGGCTCTATGGTAGGGGGGAGCAGAGGGAATAGGGCCTCGTTATATCGATATTGGTTATATTGATAATACTGCTTATTACGATACTATTTTCATTTCCCGGCAAATTTTATTCATTTTATGTATAATTAGTTCCGTTTAGTACGATTCATGGTTATTACGATAATCCGGTTACTACGGTGCTCTTTTTCATCTCCTGCCGGCCATTTTGCAATGTTTATATCGATACAAAAGCAGTTTAAGGTGAATCGATATTTGTTTAGGGGTTTCAATACAGTACCACCATTATCGAAATATGTATCGGTCGCGCCATTGGTCACGTGACTTGGTCACGTGACCAGCTCCCGTGTCTTGCGCAGTGGAGCAGACACCATTTTCTACCAGCTTCCATGTTTTGAACTGTCATACGCGAGCACAATAAAGAAGGCGTAGCAGAGCTTATATACAATACTGTTGTTCAACACCAATCTCAACCATGGGGAAACGTAAGAATTGTGACCTCGGAACGAAGTACAAGGCAATAGTGGCTGTCGAGGAGAATCCAACAAGGAGCAAATCCTCTATAGCGAAAGAGTTCGATGTGCCGCAGAATACTTCATCAACGTAAGCAATGTAAACGTTGCATTTTTTGTTTTCCATACATGTATTTAATTGTGTTGCATTCAGATTCTTTATCCCTTGCAACAATCACTGTTTTTCATACAGTATGTGCATGCTGGCGTTCGTGGTTTCGTGTGTATAGAACGTGAGGATTTTGCATTGGTTGCATTTTTTAAAGGAAATAGTCATTAAAAAAAGTGTAAAGACGTTTTTATTTTATGCACAAGTTTATTTTTTACTTCACTACTGTACAAAAAGCATGCTAGATATGCAATCCATGAACCCAATGATAAATTTACATGCCATATCAAAGATCCCCCATTTACGTATTTCCCCCCACCCCTTTTAATGCAGTTCGGTGCAGTATGGATATATCGATAGTACGGTTATATCGATAGTACGGTTATATCGATAGTACGGTTATATCTATATATATATACTTCAGGATGGTGCCGCGAGAATGGCTGCCTCTCCAGCAGCTCCTGTATTTTCTAATTCTAATTCTTCCTTTCCTCTCCTTTCCTCTTACTTTCATAACTTTGCTGCTGTGAAATGTAAATTTCTCCACTGCACGACTAATAAAGGTTAATCTAATGCAATCCAAGGCAATTGTGTACACAAGCATCGGTCCGCGGACCGGTACCAGGCTTCGACCTGTTTGGGTTAAGAAGAAGACATGGATTGAACTGTTCAAAACAGTAACACTTTTCGGGAAGGCCTTGAGATTTGTCGCGCGAATGTGGATCACGGTTGGTGGTAATGCTTCATCTCTCCTGCCCCAACCACCTCGCCTTCCAATAGAATATATTTTATTGTTAGCTTTCCGTAGTGTGTTTTCTGTTGGATATCAGGCGCCATTATGTGATGGCATATTGTCTCATTTTAGATTGTCATTGTGTTATTGAATTGTTGGGGCCTGTGTCGGGGTTGGAAGCCCATCCTATCTCCCTCCCTTTCTGTCTCTCGAGATGCGCATCCGTGCATGTGTGTGCGTGTCTGAGGTGTGATTGATGCCGGGCAACTAGTGTTTACTCTTGTTGGGCAATTGCAAACCCAGCGTGGCAGGCCGGGAAAGCACAATAGGGGGGATGGAAGGCGCTAAAGTGGCGGCCCCAAATGTCCAACGCTGACACTGAGACAAATAGATAGAAAGCTGTTAAAGTGGAAACAGCGGGAGAGACAAACAGACATGGAGGCAGGTCCGCCACTACAAAGAGAGTCGAATTATTTTGGGAGATCGGCGGGAAAAATCGAGGGGATCTTTACGGGAGTTAAAATCCGCAAAATCTGAACGTGAATCCCGAAAGATGGCAAACGGTTCAAAGGAGAGCTAATGACCTGTGAGCACAGACGTAAGTGAATAGAAGAGCGGGCAAGATGAAGGAGTGCAGATGGCGGTCATCCCTGTCTGCTGGCCTGTAAATGAAAGGCGACAGTGTGTGTTGGGGAGAAGATTGGAAAGCATTAAGGTCTGACGTGCGCTGTGACAACGGAGAAACGAAGAGGAAGAGAGGCCAATTGAATTGGGAAGGTTTGATACCTTTCTGAAAGTTCATGTAGGTATTGTTTTTTTTTTGGGGGGGGGGGTTATCTTGAAACAAAAAGTGATTTCATGAGAAAAGCGAAGAGGGAGGGGGATCTATAATAGCCAAGCTGCCCTGTGTTCAGAGCTGAAGACTTTTCCTGCTTATTGGCTACACAGATTAGTGTTGTGTGGATGGATAGCGACACACACGTGCGTATGCTGTAAATTCTTCAGTGCACCTGTAATTCAATGACATCAACACAAGAGCTCAATGAAAACCACTTTTTACGGAGGCAATAATGCTCATCTTCAATTGAAACCATCGGTGACATTTACATTTGACTAGGTCCAGATGCTTTTTAAGGTCCTGAGCCTCTACCAGCCATTTTTGGCAAGGAGGCGATGTACACTGTCAACTGGTCGCAAGCCAATCAAGAGAAAACATAGACAAAAAAAACCATCCATGCTAACTAGTCAACCAGTCTGCCACCTATCTATCAATCTACCTGGCTATCGAGCTATCCATCTATCCAGTTATCCAGCTATCTAGATAGCTCTCTAGCCCTCTAGCTAGCTCTCTAGATAGCTTTCTAGTTAGCTCTTTAAATAGCTAGCTCTCTAGCGCTTTAGCTAGCTGTCTCTCTGCCTGTCTGTATTCATGTGTGTGTGTACGTGTTTGTTTGTTTATTTGTTTGTGTTGGGGTAATTTGCTATACGAACATCTTTAAACATCGCTTTCTCATCTTTGTTTACGTTTTGGACTTCCTGATACGTCATATCCTGCCTTCCTTTACATGATGTCGCACACCATTACGTCACATCCTATTGCGTTGCACACTGTGCGCCATATAAATGCCCTCCCAGTCCGTCTCTCTCTCTCCCGCTCTCTCTCTCTCTCTTTCTCGCTCTCTCTCTTCATGGTTCCTCTTCAGCCGACACCGCGATTTCCCCGCTGTCTTCAAGATTAAACTAACTTTCTGTCCAACACCTGGCTTCCTGCTGATTTAACCATCCTCTGCCATCAACGCCCGTAGAATCAATGAACCAGGGACGAACGATCAAGATAAACCCATTATTATTACTGGGCGACGCAATAGGATGTGACGTAATGGTGTGCGAAATCATGTAAAGGAAGGCAGGATATGACGTATCAGGAAGTCCAAAACGTAAACAAAGATTAGAAAGTGATGTTTAAAGATGTTTGTATAGTGAATTAACCCAACAGTTTGTTTGTTTGTTTGTTTTTGTAGATTGTAGCATTGCGAATGATACCAAGAACTGTGCATCGCCTTTCTCTGTCATCGATGAGAAGGTTTCTTCAGCCGTCATCTGTACAAAAGTGAAGGTTTCGGACGTTTCGCCTCCTATCCAAGAGGCTTCGTCAGCGAACTAAAGTCTGACTGGTCGTATCGGCCCCATTTATATATCCCTAATGTCCAGACCTGGTGGCGCCGGACACAGCTATGATAGGTCCCTACTCTCAGGTTGGGGGGGGGGGGGGGGCGGGACCCCTCCCTGTGGCCCCACTGATTGTTCCTACATTCCTGACTAACGACTGGCCTATTACCCCCACTCCCCCCGGTATCACCTCATCAGCATAACGACCCTCATCAGCATTGCGAAAGTTGCCTAACCTGTTTTGCCTGAGCAGGCTATTGTATGTCAATAGGAATGAAGTTATAATTGCCATAAAAGCTGTCAACGAATAGTGTGCCATTGTATCTAAATCCATATTTTGTACTCGCACTTTTTTTTTCAATTCCAGTGTCCCGAATCTTGCTCGGACCACCCAGGGATGTACAAAGAAGATAAGAAAACCAAATTTTGCCATGAACACGCTCATAGCAAAGTCAAAGGATGGAAACTGGAAACTACATCGGCAGCCCCACAACTTGCACTTAACTCGAGTATCTGTTGAATGCTAAAATTATATGTCGACGCATATAATCAAGACATCAACATTCACACATTAGTCGAACCTGCTGAAAGCATTCAGCTTTGATGGACCCAAGAGATGGCGTTCTGCTGTTTGGCCACAGCCAAAGCATCTTGCGATGAGCGCAAGTGTGTGTGTGCGTGTTTGTTTATGTTTGTGTGTGTGTGTGTGTGTGTGTGTGTGTGTGTGTGTGTGTGTGTGTGTGTGTGTGTGTGTGTGTGTGTGTGTGTGTGTGTGTGTGTGTGTGTGTGTGTGTGTGTGTGTGTGTGTGTGTGTGTGTGTGTGTGTGTGTGTGTGTGTGTGTGTGTGTGTGTGTGTGTGTGTGTGCGCGCGTGCTGCACGTGAATGAGAGCTCAGGAGGGAATGGGGGATGGCGTAAGTGTGTGTTCATACAAGGTGGTTAGAGGTGTCACCCTGCAGCCATTTTATTGTGCTCCACAATTACAGCTGTCACGACTTGAGGATAATGTCTGAGGCTGCGTTTTACACGTTCACACACACAAGCGCGTTCGCACACAGTCACACGCGCACACGGTTATTTAAGAGTTGAATTATGGCAGGGCAGGAAGCGGACCACGCTCATAAAAAAATGTTTCGCTTACACTCTCTCCCCTTTGCCTTGTGTACAAGAGACCATGAGAGGGCTATGTGATCCATCCCGGCAATGTGCATTCATTATTTGTTTGTGTCTGTACACGACAATATTTGCTTTGTCCAACGAGCCCCCCTGCTGAAAGGCACTGCGGTCGTGGAATTCCTCATGCTGTGGTGGAGTTGCTCCAGCGACGTTAAAAACGCTGTCACAACTCCACACTGGTTTAGAATTAACGCCGGTTAATGTGTGCCACCAAGAATTTGGTATGTTTGTCTGTAAATGCCTTCCTGCGATGTATCTCCCTTTCTTGCACTCCAAATGCAGAAAGTCTCATATAAATGATGCATTAGAGATGCTCACACACTTGGTGATTGTACTGAGAGATTGCACAGATGTTTGATCACTCATTTACAAAAAAAAAATGCAGTGTTATTGTCCCTGTTGAGCATTTCATTTAGTTTGTGTGGTTTATACAAATTGGAAATATTCACTGGGCACTGCGTTGATGTTTTTTTACAGCATTTCCTGATTGATAGAGGATGGTAAACACAGGCGGAGCATTATAATTCCGCAGGGTTAGACAGCGACTCAGACAATGGAAATTAATTGAATAAGCCTGTTCTCTAGATTTTAGATAGCAGTCCAGATGATCAACCTTCCACATCATTTTCCCCCCAAATAGATCTACATTGCGAAACCGCTTTTTAACATATCCCGTTTCCGTTTTCACCCATTTCATGTAACGTTCACAATTCAATGTCCCGATTTCATGGACGTAATTCGTTTTTCATTTGCTTCTCACACAGGGTATATCTGGCCCGCCACGTCATTTTATTCAGGCCGCATAAGCAAATCAGACTTGCTTGCTAAAATCCGAACCAAAATTTCAAATTGTCCCATGTAAACCACAATAACAATCATTATGTTTTACTCCAAATTTGAAAACTACTTTTACATTCATTTATTGTGTGCTCTATATGTAATATATGGAGGGCATGAAACATTCTAATGGGTACCC
The DNA here is from genome assembly GCF_051943395.1 of Hippocampus bargibanti. Taxonomy (NCBI): domain Eukaryota; kingdom Metazoa; phylum Chordata; class Actinopteri; order Syngnathiformes; family Syngnathidae; genus Hippocampus; species Hippocampus bargibanti. The sequence continues at coordinate 12,596,262 of NC_142744.1, read as the reverse complement.
CAAATTCATAACGGCCCCATGAGAGGAAACTGTAACTGCAATGTGGCCCAACGACTGACAATTTTGACAAACCTCCACAATGGCAGCAAAATCTAGGTAGTTTTTGAGGGCACCAGACTGAAAGACGATCGACGATGGAACATCGTGAACTGGGAAAGGCGCTGAATGTTTTCACAAGCGCTTTCATGAAGCGCTTTGTTTTATGGCTTATGTCTTAAATGATTTCTTTTTCTTCCTGTATCCACGTTATTGTCATTGACGTGCTTCTACTAGTTTACTCTCTCATGTTATTGCAACTGTAAATGTTTAGACTATATTGTCCTTCGGAGTTGGCGACCATTTTGTAACAAATGGGCGCAACCAACGCCTTAGGTGTACATGTTGTAAGCAGGTTTGACTGGATGTATCATTTCTGGTCAAAATGGTCGGTTCTAAGAGACTTCACGTCTTTAATATCTGACCTTACTGTCATTAGCATGCCCACTCAACATTGCACTCTACCCCAGTTTTGTTATCTTTGAACGCTCCACGGATCAGTAACATGACCTCCAATCCTACGGGGACAAATATGTGCACATGGATGGAAATGAGAGAAAATAAGAAGGAGCATGAAAAGCAATTTCTGCTCAAGAATCCACCGCGCTGTGTTTTAATGTCACGCATTTGAAGCAATGATACGAGATTACACCGCACAGGCCACAGGGCACGTCCACGTTATCCGCACAGTGTCTCTGTGTGTCTAACCAAGTCGGCATTCTAGCGTTACGAGTTCAAGACACAAACGCGGGAGATCACCATTCGCAGACACGCAAGTTACACGCGTGCACACATACGCATATGCAGTGAACGCACGCAGACACCAACGCAGATTCACAGATGGAGGGGTAACCCCGGTAAATTTATCAGCGGAGGTCTGCAACACAGTGGCTGCCTTTCTCATTTCATAGGCCACCGGGGCAGAACAGGCATTGGCTTGTTCAAATTCAACCCGGCAAGACCAACACATTCGCTCACACAAACGTGTGTGCGTGCATATTCCTTTTCTTTTTAGCAGCTCGGCGGATGCCAGCCATCGTCAGTAAAAGATGAAAGGAGGGAAGGAGTCCATTTAGGGCTTCATAGGAAAAAAGCTACAGAAACCGAAACAAGGGTCTGCATGTATGTGCGTGTTGTTCAACCACTAATAGAGAGATATCATGTATTTGGACAGCCGGATGAGTAGTTCACTCCACTGCTTGTTTCAATGGGCAAAATGTCTTTACGGAGTTCAGCACAGTAGACCAAAATGTAATTAGAAATGATACAAGCTCATGTTGTGGTTGGAACGGGCCCCCGTTCCATTAAACTGTGCCTCATGAGCTTGGCAGCCACGCAGTGGGACAAAAACACACATGCTAATGGGAGGGGATAACAAGATGGTACACTTTGGGCGAACTCATCAGATTTCATCGAGGCTTTTTGGCTTTTCAAGGCAAATTGGCTTTTGAGGCAAGTTTGTAAAACATTCCAGCCACTGCCTCAGAACATTAGTTGTATTAAGTTCGTCTTCTTCTTCTTCTTTTCCTTTCGGCTTTTCCCCTCTGGGGTCGCCACAGCGAATCAATGTCCTCAAGTTCATCTAACTGTGCATGCTTTTCTCTCACACCAGCTACCTTCATGTCCTCTTTGACAACATCCAGCTCCTCTTTGGTCTTCAACCACATTTATGTATTTACTTGTTTATTTTAGCTGCTTAACCATTTTAAGGTTCTTTCTTCCAGTGCCGTAAAATCTGCGTCGATGACTGGAAAACTGGTCAGCCTGGATCATTTTTTCCTGCTGTTTATCTTGTCGTCTTCTCCTCCATGCGATCATGAAATCCACAGCCCTTAGAACCGTAGCCAGTTGTTTCAGATCCACAAACACTTTACACCTTCCACAGCATCCATTCTTCTCTCAACCTTGGTGGCTCTGATGAAAAAACAGACTGGCTGTATGGGAAATCTGACAAACTTTGATCTAAGCTTAGCGAAAACAAAGAGGCGGCCAGGGAAAAATATACAAGGCCCCGAATGGAGCCCGGCTGTCACCCGAGGGACGGACCTTGCGGAAGAGCCCCTGTGTCAAGCTTCAGTGCGGTCCAATGGGGCCAGGTCTGCGCGTGTTTTTCTAACATGGTTAGCACATGGGCGAAACTCACCCTTCATTTGTTTAACACATAGACTACCCATGGTCATCCCAGATGCGCACAGGCTAAAAAGAGTCATAAATATACTATGTGAGCCTGAAATATATATGTATCAAGAAGTCCAAGTTCGCACCTGAGTGGGCAGCCGTCAGTCAGCAAGTGCTAATGAGTCTTGCTTTTTTGGTTGTTTTTGTATTTTCTTTCGTCATTTTGAGTTGATGTGTATCATGTTGAACAGATACGGATTGTTTTTCAGAATTTTTGGCCACGACATTCATTAAGGAGGCGAATGTGCTGAGCGGCTGTGTTTTTGATTTGGGAGGAATGTCAGTGCCATTTGATTGTCATCGCTGGATGGGCAATTGTGCTTTTTTGCACCTGTAATGGGCAGCATTTTCACAGCCCCACTTTGTTCAGCAGAACGGTTGGTGTTGTTGGACAGTCTGCGGCTTGATTGATGCATGGCTTTAGGAGCCTGTGATGAGACAATGGAGCTTCAGCGCAGAGCGCCGATGCGTATGTGGAACTCTCATGGCTTGGAATTTACGTGGAACAGGAGGTGTGAGACTTTTTGTCAATGGATGCTACAGCTTCATGTTTGCTTTCAACATTTAGCTTGTAGCAGACATCCACATTTCACTATGATGTCCCTGATCCATCTTTCATCTAGAACTGCTTCATACAACAAAGAGGGTGCAGAAAGCGCTTAAGATTGAAAAACTGTCTCTGTCTTTTGTTGTGTCACATTAGTTGTTATTTAGTTTTTTTTTGTTGTTGTTATTTTGACTTCAAGATGGTGCCGTGACGGTGGCTGTCTTTACCGCATTTCCTGTATTTTGTTTTTCTACTTTTCCTTTCCTCTTACTTTCATCACTTTGCTGCTGTGAAATGTAAATTTCTCCACTGCAAGACTAATAAAGGCAAATTCAAATCCAATCCAATGCACAAACACTGCAGATCTTTATCAAACTTTTTTAATATTGCTTATAATAAATCAATATGTATTGTATTATATTATATAGTATAATGTGAGGGTTTTAAAAACCATACATCTTTATGGTGAATGAATCAACACAAAGATGACGTGCTGGGACATTGTATTATTGGAGGCGGTGATTTTTGCCCATAACCTCTTTTACACACAAATACCCATACAAGCTCATCGGCAGTATCGGGATGCCATTTGGACATTCTCTGTGTTTTAGCTTTGTGATATTTGGCAAGGGTGTTTCACAAACAAAAAGCGTGCACAATGCCGGTGGGCAGCTTGCTATACCACAGAGTGAGTGCGTGTGTGTGTTTACCCAGCAAGCGGCAGCTGTGTCAGTAATAGCCCTCTAAGCTGCGGGCTAATGACACAACTCGGAGAAAGGGACTCTAACATAGATGTTTAACCCCGTTTAGCCCCGATCAGGAGACCACTAGGCAAACACGCACACATGCAGCCACCATACACGTCATGCACACACACACACACACACACACACACACACACACACACACACACACACACACACACACACACACACACACACACACACACACACACACACACACACACACACACACACACACACACACACACACACGCACACACGCGCACACACACACACACACACACACACACACACACACTAATTATTTTTGGAGACTGAGCAGAGAGAGAAGCATATAGAGAGCGACAACCACATCATTCACCCAACATATCAATTCTTCCTTTCTACCCCTGTTACCGCAGCAACCTGACCCCCCCCCCCCCCTCCCACTGCCACCTCCACGCCCCCACCCACAACAACCAAACCTCAAATGACCAACTTGTGCTGAGCATAGAAGCACATGCAGTCAGTGAACACACTTGGAGGACAAATGCGGGGGCAGGTGGTCACATTGGTAGAGTGTATATGGGGGGTTGTTCGCTTTTTTTGGGTTTGTGTGTGTGTTATGGAGCAGGGGGAGGGGTGGGGCAGCAGTCTATTGTCCGGTCCCCTGAAGTGACTGTGAGGTCTAATTAGCAAGTTAACAAGTGAAGAGGTGGAGTCTGTCAAATGCTTGGCTGTTTCACCCCGGGGGTCAGCCCACCATCACACGCATATGAGTTTTTCGAGCATCCTGAGATTCAGGACTGGTGCTGGTGACGTCGGTCATTGATTCCAAAAGTCGTTTTGTTTCCTCAGTTTTTCTAATTCCTCAATGAAGGGCATGGCAAGTGTTAAGAAAACACAGAGCGGCACTGTCAGTCTATCTCAGGTTCTGTTCTAAGGAATCCCTGCACAACCAGGTCATTGTTTTCTGTTCCCGTTTGTGTGTTTTTGTTGTTTTGCATTTTTTTTTTTTGCTTCTTCCATTGGATTTTGCTTGCTACATTGAGTTGTGGTTGTGTCGCGGCAATTTATGTTCCTCTTGTCGCTACTTTAGCAAGGCGTGAAGATTTCTGGCGCGTTCCTTTGCTTTATCATTAATGACGACAAAAGGACAAGGCTATCATTGTTGATCCAACCAAAAAATGTTTGCTTTATTTTCTTGAACAAAAACCAAGGCTCATCAAAACGTGTGTAGAAAGTAAAAATGAAAAGGTGAGTGAACATAACTTCAACACCTGCTTTTTATACTAACACGAAATGCATGTTAACATGCTCTTAACACGTTCTGATCACGTTCGTAACACGATCTCAACGCGTAACTTAACACGACCTGATAATGATCATCACATGATCTGATCACGTGACTTCAGGCGATCTGTCAGTCTGATCAGGTGACTTTAGACAATCCGATCAGGTAACTGCAGACGGTCTAATCGGGTGAATTCAAATGATCCTAACAGGTGAATTCAGATTATCTGATCAGGTGAATTCAGACGATCCGATTAGATGAATTCAGATGTCCATTCAGGAGGTGCTGCAACATTTCTACACGGCTGTCATCGAATCCATCCTGTGTCTTCCATCACTGTTTGGTTCGGGGCCGCCACAAAAATGGACAAAATCCGACTTCAACGGACAGTTAGGACGGCGGAAAAAATCATTGGCACCGCCCTACCCACTCTCGAGGACGTGCACACTGCAAGAATCCAAACTAGGGCGTGGAAAATCCAACTGGACCCTCCGCACCCTGCCCACCACCTTTTCCAGCTACTCCCCTCAGGCAGGCGCTACCGATCCATGCGCACCAAATCCAGCAGACATTTAAACAGCTTCTTCCCCCAAGCCATTAACTCTTTGAACTCTTTCAACTCTTTCAACTCTTTCAACAGTAGCCAAAATGGAACTGTATCGTGCCACTTAGCAGTTTTTTTGACGACGATACTAGTGCAGTGTGTTCTACCGGAAACAATTCCTTGTGTGTTCTACATACTTGGCAATAAAGATGATTCTGATTCTGATTCTGATGTACTGGTCAGAAAAGTTGTTGCTCCATGCTTTACTGCTTACGTAAACATGTCATGTCAGGGTGACTAATGGAGCCCAGATACCTCAATATCGCGAATAGATTTACATTAAGTAAAACAGCAGTAAAATGAAATCTATTGCACCTTTTCAAAATGTAATTATACAATTGAGAAAAAAAAACTATTTTAACCAATATTTCCTTATTACTTTAACAGGTTGTTTTCATGACTTGGCATTGTCTTTTAACATGTTTTTTTAGTCGACCCTGCTACAAAATCAGACCTGCTTCAAAATCCTGCCTGCTTTTTGGGGTCTGCCAACTCCACCTTTCATGACACTTGGCTCACACGATGCCATGAGTTGCATTTAATTCCACTTTTGTTTTTTTATCTTTCCAAGCCCCACCGCCATTTCCTCTCTCTCCTTTGATGAAAAGGTTTCTTCAGCTGTCATCTGTTTTTCTTTGAAGGTGTCGCACTTTCACTTCTCATCCGAAGAGCTTCGTCAGCGAACTAAAATTGTGTTGGTAACTTTGGTGTTATTGATGAAGTTCTTCGAATGAGAAGCGAAACGTCCGACACCTTCAAGGAAGTACAGATGACGTCTGAAGAAACATTTTCATCGATGAACCACTCCTGTAGGACTGAGAGCCTACACAGGCCTCTCAATCTCCTTTCCGTGCCCGTGTATGAAAACGCCACTCTTCGCCCCGTTAATCTGCCCGTCACTATATCAATCCCTCAATTAACTGAAGCTCTCTACCTCCCACAAAGGCAGCACCATATTTCTCATCTTAAACATCAGGAACAACTTGCATTGTTCGCCAAGCCATGGAACCTTTTCTACAATAGAGGCGGACGGCTCAATGTATGTGTGCACAGAGTAGGGGTTCCACCCACCCCCCTTTAAGAGGACAAAGACCCCAATTTGTCACTTCATGTACAGCTGTTGACCGGGTGGGTTGATTTGGTATGTGCGTCTAGGTTTGTATCAGTGTGTGTGTGTGTGTGTGTGTGTGTGTGTGTGTGTGTGTGTGTGTGTGTGTGTGTGTGTGTGTGTGTGTGTGTGTGTGTGTGTGTGTGTGTGTGTGTGTGTGTGTGTGTGTGTGAAATTGGGGGAGGGAAATCAGGGTGAAGACAAGGAGGGAGAAAGTGAGGCGGGGCACCCTTTTCCGACCCCACCGGTGACGGGGGTGGCAAGTGGGGTAGGTATTCAGTGGGAGGAGAGAAAGTAAATGGTTTTCGGCCTCTTTTCTGTGGGAATGTTTGTGCAACAGGACAAAGCGGCAGCCACTGTGTAGCTGTGTGGGAGAGTGAGAGTGAAAGGGGTAGGGGGGAGTTGGCGGAGGGGGGATTGAAAGCAACATGCTAGGCATGAACAAACCTCCATCCTCTCCATTTCACCCACTACTTAGCTTAAAAGGGTCCCGCTATCCTTATTACATTAGTCTACTGTGCATTGTTGACGTATGATGCGGAATCATACGTCGCATATAAATGAAGACAAAATAGTCGGGTTGGAAACAGAAGTTCCTCCTTTAGCGCCATCCTGCCTGCAATGCGGCTCATGAGCTGGCTGGCCCCTTGTGTTGTGACTCCTGACAACTTCTCCAATTTGCTCGGCTGTGTGAAGAGGCAGGGAGCACATTGATATCTTTCCACCTCCATACACACACTTCAAGGGGGAGCCGTAATCCTTCTCTTGCACAGACACCGGAGTTGTCGATATCCTGCCATTTATAAATGATCTGGCCCCAGGATTGAGTTTCAAACATGCTGGGCTCTTCTGCCCTGCCTTGCGCATACACGCGCACACACCAACACACTCCAAACTCCTCATTAGTCATTGATTGCCTTCTCAGATTCGAAACGGTTTCAGCCATTGTTTGAGCAGCAGAGACCTCCATCTTTGTTGAAATCCACCGGCATGTGATTTCGTGTGTGTGTGTTTGGGGGATGGGGCTGTTTGTGCATGTGTGTGAAAATCTGCAAGCGTGAGTGCTTGGTCTACCTTGTTTTTTGTCTGAAAATGACAGAACTTCGAGGTGACGGGATCTCAAATTGTTGAACACTTCTTCAATGCCTCACAATAATTAAAATGTCCAAAATAACGTCTGCACCCAAAGAAATTTGTGTGTGTGTGTGTGTGTGTGTGTGTGTGTGTGTGTGTGCGTGTGTGTGCGCGTGTGTGTGTGTGTGTGTGTGTGTGTGTGTGTGTGTGTGTGTGTGTGTGTGTGTGTGTGTGTGTGTGTGTGTGTGTGTGTGTGTAAGAGCAGAGAACACCACCTGGACCTCTACATAGCCTTCATAGATCTCAACAAAGCATTTGACACCGTCAACCGTGAGTTGCTATGGAAGCACCTCTCCAAACTTGGGGTTCCACCCAAGTTTCTTTGCATCCTCCAGCAGCTGCATGACGGGATGCAAGCCAGAGTACTCTTCGGAGAGCTCCAGTCAGAGCTCTTTGGGGTGAACGCTGGGGTGAAGCAGGGCTGTGTCTTGGCTCCAGAACTCTTTAATATCCTCCTTTCTGCCATCACGTGCCTATTTCACAAAGGCATCCGACATGAAGATGGCATCCGCGTGGAATACCGCCTCGATGGAAACCTCTTCAACATCAGACGGCTCCAGGCCCACACAAGGACAAATATCTGCCACATCTGCGAACTTCAGTATGCTGATGACTGTGCTGTACTAGCTCACAGCTCAGAAGCTATGCAGCATGCTCTCAATACCATTTCTAACTTATACCAGTCTTTTGGTCTCCAGATCAACATAAAAAAAACAGAGCTCATGTTCCAACCTGTGTCGCGAACTCCCACACCACCCAGCCTTCACATCAATGGCATTTCACTAAATGTAGTGGATTGTTTTACCTACCTTGGCTCGACTTTGTCCACCAATTGCTCCCTTGACATTGAAATACACAATCGTATAAATAAAGCCTCATCATCGTTTGGGCGTTTACGCAGCAGAGTGTTTATGAACCGTAACCTGAGAATTGGAACAATGATTGCCGTATACAGCACAGTATGTCTGTCCACTCTCCTCTATGGGCAGAAACATGGACCACATACCGCCGGCACTTAACTACCCTTGAGGCCTTCCACATCCGGAGCCTGCAGAAGATCCTTGGCCTGTCCTGGGAAGATCGAGTTCCTCACTCAGACATCTTTCAGCGCACAAATTCCATCTGCATGGAAGCAGCAGTTGCAAAAAAACACCTTCGGTGGATTGGACACACCATCCGCATGCCCGATCACCGCCTGCCCCTCCAAGTCCTCTATGGACAGCTGAAAGATGTAAAGCGCTCTGCAGGGGGGAAAAAGCGACGCCTCAAGGACTACACCAGGGACCTCCTCAAACGAGCCAACATCAACATCACGGAGCTCGAAGCTTTGGCCTCAGACCGACAAACCTGGCAGACCACTAGTGCCAGGATAGTCTCTAAAATACATCAAATCCACATAGACAGACAACTAGAGAGACGCATTCAACGGCACCAGCGGGCGGCTGGTACCCCCCTGCCATCCGGCCTCCCATGTTCCATCTGCGGACGTGTCTGCGGCTCAAGGATTGGGCTCTATGCCCCTGAAAAGTGGCACCAGCGACATCGTCGCTAAGCCCCCCCCCGCCCCCCCGCCCCAACATCCCCTCCCTGGGAGCAAGCATCATCATCACCTATGATGGACAGCTAGAAGTAGTGTGTGTGTGTGTGTGTGTGTGTGTGTGTGTTTGAGTGTTCAAATCAGGCAGCCAGGGAAAACTATCACATTGCGCAATCTCAATCAGAAATGGATCAATACCAGCCTTAGTTCACCATAAAACAACAGAAAACCGTTTTATTTACTTATGAACTTATTTTCTTATTTCCTATCTATCTAGCTAGCTAGCTAGCCATCTAGCTATTTATCTGGCTATCTATCTAGTTATCTAGACCCGTCCGGCCGGCAGTCACTCCGTCCGTCGTTATTTTTATTTGTTTATTTATTTTTGCAACTCATCTATACTCAAACATGCATTGGGTATAGGGGGGAGGGGGCTGTTTGTGCATGTGTGTGAAAATCTGCAACACCGTCAGGCCACGTTTGGCTGTAAATTCCTGAAAACCAGATCCTGTCTAAATTTGCAGGCCTTTCCTCATTGATTTCCCCGGGTGAAAATAAGAGGATAGGAAAGCATGTTAGACGTCTCCGGAATCAGAGCCAATCCATTAGCAGCGATCAATACACTGGCAGAGGAGAGCTAAAGCCAGAGAGACGTAGACCGCAAGAGAGGGAGACCTGAGTGTTGACAAAACCAAATAAATATAGACGCGCAAAGAGACGAGAAATCAGATTAGTGCTGAGAGAATCTAAGCACAACACTTTTAACCCTTAACCTAACAATCTGTGTTTACACCACAGTAAGGAGAGCGCGGGAAAGGGGGTGGGGGTGCTGATGGTGACCAGGGGAGCCATGTTTTTCATGTGCCTGACCATTCACAAAACATCCGTGAATATTCCCTTGCTAGCAACGTCAGGTGGTCACCCGAACCATAATTATATCCATTGATAACTCAATATAAGTTTGTCCGCGTGTCCTTTTTTGAATTAGGATGGCAAATGCCATGTCCACGGGGCGTAACTTAGATTGGTGTACAGAGTGAGAGATAATGACCATTCGGGCTACACATTTGGCTACGTCATCTTTCTCCTACACTAATGGTTGATGACTACCTCGCAATGTCCTTAGTCGAATACGGGAGGACGTGTGGGTCGCTACGTCACTTGATGTTTTGTATTGGCTAATTGTCTGCTGGATAGATGACCATTGAGACTCGTTGCCCCTGAGATTGACTCGTTGCCCCTGACTGCAAATTTCCCCATTGCGGGACGAATAAAGGTATTCTGATTCTGAAGGTATTCTGATTGACATGAAATAAGAAAAGACAAAATCAGAGTCACAGAAAGGCCCTCGGAATTTGTGATCTGTGTTAGTCATTTTGCAGCTGTGCGCTAACTGCCGTATTTTAACTCATTCACTGCTATACGTGCAAAAATGTGTCCACTCCAGTGCCAGGGTTTTTGTCATTGTCACTTGAATTCCAGGACCCACAGTTTTTGCACTACATAAACATTCAATGCAGCGTCAGAAACCTTAGTCTCTTCTTTCATCAGAGGAAAAGGGGTTATTTCCTAAGTTATATGGTTCTGGAGTTATATGAGCTTCAAATTAGGGTGGCTGTCCAAAATACAATGCAATACAGTACATACATATTGGTTTATATACTGCTTTAACAACAGCTGAAGCTGGAACAAAGCACTAACATGGAACAAAAGGGAAATGCTGCCCTTTTATGGAAGGGAAAAACATTGCCAGAAGTGTTACAGTTCGCAAGGTTGTGATGGCATATGTGGATCCCAAAAAGCAGGCAGCATGGATCAGCAGGTTGTGTTTGAGAAATTGTATTAAAATAAAGTCAACAGCAACAAAATCTAAAACATCAAAGTCATTCAAACAAAAAAAAAAAAATACAACACATGCACAACATCCAATGCATACACAGTGCATGCAATTGCATACAACAAATAATGACCCGACCACGAATGGTTGTGCTGGTGTGTCCTTTTGAGTGTCACTGATTGGGAACGACCAGTACCTGCGAGGCATCAGGCAGGGCTGACAGCGCTACCCGTGGGTCGCCAATCCGAACGTGGCAGTCCGCCACTGATCGGGACGACCAACACGTGTGCAGGTGCAGGCGGGACCGACAGCGCCACCCGTTGGTCGCCAACCAGATCATGACAAGAAGTCTGGCCAGCGCTTTATCGGCACACAAGCAAGAAGATCAAAACCCAAACTAATTCGGGAATGGTGCTCTATGTCATATTTTCAATTCCCGAATAATTGTGTGAATGGTAGTGAATGAGTTAAAAAGTATTAGCATCATTGTCGACACAATTGCAGTCAACACAGCTGATTGGAGAACCGCCTCTCATTATCTTGCGCTGGGACCTCTCTGTGTGGAAAACGACGTTGCGGTCGCTCGATCACTGCGCTTGGCCACTGTGGGCAACAGACAACGTAAGCCCGATTCCTCATTAAATGAGCCCGCGCAAACCGTTAGCAACTTCAATATGTCCGCTGACCTCATGAATCCAACTGCTTAACGCACCGATTAGTCGTGCGCCTCCCATCCGAATGTAGCGTGCTGAGCAGGGCTGCCATATACGACGACCGTATAACAATGGTCTTGATGACGTCATCCAGTGACCACTTTGACCCTCTCCCTGGGAGCTCACTTCCTTCTGAAAACCCTCCACCTGCATCACCTCCATCTTCTGGTCTTTCCCCTAAACCCACCTCCGCCCTCTCCGTACACTTTGAGCTGCGTCCCATGATGATGAAATCAAATTAGGTGGACCGGATGGGCCTAAATCACGGCTCACGTTGCGAGCCGTGACATAAAGAATGGTTGCGGCGAGGTTACCCAGAGTTCACAGCAGATAATGAAAGAGACAGGGGAGGTAATAGTGTGACAGAGTGGTGGGGTTCACTCTACTGGGGGTGCAGGGAATGGGGGTTAATATGAGGGGATGGGTGGAGGTTCATTTGGAGGGTACCTGCCTATCCGTTGAGCGTTCATATCAAGCGCCTTCTTCTCCCAATGTTTTCTCCTCTCCGCTGTCCTCTCCTTCATCCTCCACCAGCGAGCCATCACTTCTCCCCTCACATCTCTCCATCTTGATCGTGACAAAGGTTTCACACTCAATTAAGTCAAGTATCGCCTAAAAGGGAGTCCGGTCCACGTTATCAAGAGACATTCACTAAGTACACCTCGGCCCTTTGTTCACTGTAGGGGGCCGCTATGATTTTACCTCCGTTAATTCTTCATTTTCTACGACTGCGAGGAGCTAACTCGTTGGCGAAAGGCGGGCAACAACTGCGACAATATGCATTTTAAGTTTGGCGAAAATACGTCTGCGTAGGCTCTCAATCGTATAGGAGTGGTCCATCGAGGAAAAGGTTGCTTCAGCCGTCATTTGTACTTTTTTGAAGGTGTTGGACGTTACAGGTGAAATTAAGGCCGGGGTAGTACAATGGAGGTAATCAGATTGATTTCAGGGAGTGGTCCACTGTTCCCCTAACCTTAGAGTCGGGACCTATCAGAGCAGGGGATGGGCACAAAGACCCATCAGAGCAGAGGTCTGCCAAGGCCACCTCTGTCCATTAAGGATATACGACCAGGGTAGTATCGATGACGGCTAATGAAACATTTTCTTTGGCGAAAATCAAAACGCAAATATATCTTTTCAAACTTTCCCGCATATGCCAAACAATAGTCAACAAATACATTTCAAGGCATCCTGCAGGTATTGATGGTGCCCAAGTGGTGTCTCATCATTTTTGCTTCCACTGCAATCCGAGCTGTTTGTCTAATTGCTGTTTAATGGTTTAGATTTGGACTTTCACCGTGTTGAATGTCAGAGACGAGACAAAACATTTCGATGTTTCTCTTGAGAATCACCAGATGGTAGAACGCAAGTGCGTGTGCGTGCGTGCGTGTGTGTGTGTGTGTGTGTGTGTGTGTGTGTGTGTGTGTGTGTGTGTGTGATTGTGTGTGTGTTGTTGTGTGTGTGTGAGAGAGAGAGAAGCTGTTGATATTTGCTTATACTGACCTAACAAGACACCTGTTGTCTGTCCCTGTTATGTTTCCTCTCATTACTGAATACCAACACACAAACACATGCACACACGCCACTGACCCAGGCCACCAGTCTGTTTTCTGTCTGGTGTGGTGGCATCCTCTGACCTTTGCCATCTTATCTTGTTTCCTGTTCTTTTCTAAATGGGGCAGGTGGGGGCAAAGGTAATAACTGAGGTCACAGTTAATATCTGGAGCAGGGTTGCCCAATATGTTGATTGTGATTTATTGGGAGACAAATTTGCATGCGTGTGAGTGTGTGTGTGTATGTTTTCTGCAACATTGTCTTCACTGTACCGTGTTTTCCGGTGTATAAGGCACACCTAAAAGCTTTGATTTTGTTCAAAAGACGACTCTGCGCCTTATACGCAGGTGTGCCTTATATGTGAAATAATATTGAGCCATCACAGGTCTTAAATCTGCTACCAACAGCCGTCCCCCCACTCCCACCCACCCTGTCAATGAAGTAGAGCTGTAACCCCAACCTCTACTGTAATCCCTTATGAGGAAAACTTTTATATATTGATATTATATTTGCAACATATTTCTCATTCCTTGAAATTGCACCTTATACCAGTGTCTGAAACTCATGACAAAAAGTTAGCGGACACCCGGGCAGACAACTCTGAAAAGTTGCCTGCCCGGCCATAAAGTTTCCTGCCCCATTTTTCACAACAGAAAACACAATAAGATGACTAAGCAAAAAAAAAAAAAAACATTGCTGCGAAGTATAAAGGATATTTTTAAATTAAGGAAGTACCAACCACAATTGGTCCCTTAATTTATGGTAAATATTGAAGATTTTGTTCCAGTTGTCGTTTGTCGTCATGGTGCACAATGCAATGTTTGCGTTGCGTTGTCTGCTCACACACGTGGACTCCTCTTTCTAAGCAGTTTTCAAAACTCTCAAGTACACTTTTCAGTCCAAAGCACGAAACAGGCTTCCGATTGGCTGCCGGTGCCGAGTATGTAAATTGCCAAATTTACATACTCGGCACCGGCAGAAGAAGCCTGTTTCGTGCTTCGGCCTACACCGCGACTGAAAAGTGTACTTGAGAGTTTTAAAAACCGCTTAGAAAGATGAGTCCATGTGGCTTATAGCGGTTTTCTTGTACCTTGTGCTTTATTGAATAAAACAAACTTTTGATTTGAAAACAAAATGTCTTTTTTTCTTGAAGAAGTTGTCGGCCACCCGGGCCGAGATGTTTTGAAAGTTGTACGCCCCGGGCCACCGAGCAGACACTATTTCAAACACTGCTTATACTTCGGTGTGCCATATATATGGAAAAAGTTTGAAAATATATCATTCATAGGGGGTGCACCTTATACTATGATAAACCTTATACACTGGAAAATACGATACATAGTTTTACATGTCGATGTATGGGAACACCTGTACAACGTGCTCCCAGTTCCAATGAGTTCAAAATAACCCATCCCAATTGAATTCACAATAGCACACGAGCACAACCGCAACCTCTCTTACACCCCCCCCCCCCCCCCCCCCCCCCCCCCCCCACCAATGCACACTTACTCTTGTAGCCAGCAGGTCTCGCGGTGACCTTGAGGCCACCGTGTCCTCTATTCACCAAACTGGGCTTTAATTCTTTAGGCTAGGGCGCCCAAACGGAAATAAAAAGCCCATTATGAGATGCCTGCAGCGGGGGCTTGTTGACTGGCTTTTATTACAGCAGGCGATGAGAGCGCTTGATGCCTTCATTTAGGGCCCCAAGCACCTCAGGCTGACTACGCTGTGACCGTACTGGTCCCCGTGGCAGTGCTAAACAAGACTGTGACAGAATGAGACGCACTGTCTGGGTGTGTGTCCATCTCTTCTGCATCGTGTGTGTGTGTGTGTGTGCACATGCATCCTGGCTGTCCAGGCTGGCACCATGAAGCGCGCCTGTATAAATGCCCTCGTAAATCTGACCGCTAGACATATGTATGGGGGGGGCTCATTAAAATTTTATTACTAATCACTATGGATGGCTTGCCTGACTACAAGCTGGCTGATGCCTCAGACACACACACACACACACACCCACACACACACACGCACACACGCGCGCACACACACACACACACACACACACACACACACACACACACACACACACGCACACACACGTCCAAGACAAGATTGTATGCAAACGAAAAAAAATGTGCAAAACATTACCAGAGATAAAAGTATTAGGACATGTGTTCGATGCACCTTGAGGAATCAAAGGAAATACACGTGATGTCAAATGACTCTGAAAAGGCCTTTAAAGAAATCTCAACTCAACTCAAGTGTGTTTCTCGAGCACTTGAAAATTGTCACGTTTCGGTTTGTGACCAACGGGTGGCACTGTAGGGCCCCACCTGCAGCTGCACAGGTGTTGGTCGTTTTAATCAGCGGCAGTTAAACGGATCCCCGGCAGAACCATTCGGTTATTTTTTGTTTCACCCTGTCAAATTTGTTTCATCTTGTCATGTTTTACTCATGGTTTTGTTTGTTACTTTGGACCTTCCTATTATGATGACTTTGTTGTTTGAGATTTTTTTTCTGCTGAGTTTATTTAATACAATTTGTCAAATCTGCCTGCATCTTTGGACTCCACCACCACCTCGCAAATGCTGACAGAAAAAAAACATCTCTGTATATAAAGTGCCATACTGTCATTGTCAAAATCTGAGTTGTACGAACATTATTGAATGCTTGAGATATTTGGGGTGGGGCTGATAACAGCAGAAGTCATTCCGCAATATGGCGATGGG
Organism: Hippocampus bargibanti; assembly: GCF_051943395.1. Lineage (NCBI taxonomy): Eukaryota > Metazoa > Chordata > Actinopteri > Syngnathiformes > Syngnathidae > Hippocampus > Hippocampus bargibanti. Next base: position 12,580,266 of record NC_142744.1, on the reverse strand, counting down.
GATTTAAAATGGTAGAGAAAAGTCTTTATTCATCCACTGGATGTTTCTGTGTGTGACAGCCAGTGTGGTCTTTAAATGTGTATTTGCGGCGTTAAATAAACACGTCGTTTGCCAGGTCATAGAGGCAAAGGTGAAACGGTGGTTGCAATCAATACCCTGAGGGTGTGTTTTTGTGTGTGTAAGTGTGTGTGTGTGCATTACAGGCGGGGTTGGGGGGTGGGGGTGGTTTGGGGGGCTGCAGGTGTAAGCACTTCGACCTTCCTCCAAGTCCCTAATTTTTACACTTGTTAGCCAGTCAAGTGACCCCCCCCCCCACACTCCCCGCTCCCTCTCCATTTCCAATATGTCTGTCCTAATGTCATCATTGGAGGGCAGTGGAAGGTCAGTCAACATCTTCAAATATAGTCCAAGCCGCAGGCTGATTGGCATAAACTCCGCCAAGACATTTTCACGGTGATCGCAAATTATGAGCTGCATTTCATTCAGTCAACTTTTGATCCGAAGTCATTGGTCATTTTTTTCCCCACTTTCATCATAAATCAAATCCAATATAGTGTTGAGGAGGGAATGGAGTTTCAGCATGAGTTGTTACCCTAGTCAAGGTAAACCCCACGTTGTTGCCACTTTTTTTTCAAATTTCTAACTGTGATTCGCTCACTTTGTTGTGCAGGGCGGTCATCCACTTGGAGTCGATGAATGCCATTTTTCACCGATATGCTGAGTGTCTTCAGAAGCACTCGGGCCACTTTTCTAGCTAACTGCTAACTGTTGTTCCAGGCAGCCTTTAAATATCAAGAAAGACCCCCCCCCCCCCCCCATCTATGATCCCTGCCTGCGCTCGTCCATCTACCATTGCTGTCGGCATCTATCGACCAGCCCATCATGTTTTGGACTGAACACGGGAGGACACAGATGCCGCAGAGCTATTAGGTGCCCATTGTTTGTTTTGAATGGCAATGGAAATAAAATTGGTCTTGTTGTGATCTTATTGTGGGTAACCCTACCTCACTCCTTGACGAAAGGAGGTAAAGAAAACCAATCCTAACTCGTTTACCCCACCCAAACATTGTCCGCCGTGATGCTTTTTCAGGGACGAAAATGTGGTGACATGCAATGAGCGCATCGGGAGACTGTAAGGAAGACATGTACACAGACATGACTTTACATACCAGAATGAGACAGACAAAATATCGATAACATGACTGATTTTCTGAGGAAAATTCACGTGGATTGTTCCTCCGGGATTGAAATTAAGTTTGACTGCATCCATTTTAGGGTGTATTGTGGATACAGATGCTCCCCTACTTACGAACATTCGACTTACGAACAACGGTGCATGTGAACATTTTTGTATTAACATATGGAGCATTCTCTCCAGTTGTACATGTACATATCTTTATAGAGCATGTATTTTATTAAATGTTTATTTTTCAGTACAAACCAATACAGGTTACTTATTCAAGCCTTAAAAGACAACCGACGTCTCCGGACAAGTTGTGTCCATAATTTGTAAAATGGCTTCAAATGACTTCTACTGGGCGTATTTTAATAAGATTCCACCGCATATAGCTATAGCTTACATTTTAAGACTCGCGCTGAACATTCAGGAAGTCTTGTTTTTGAGTTGGTGACGAGTCCGTACGTGACCGCCTCCTCACCGTAAAAAAAGACGCATTGTAGCGTCTTTCCATCACGTCAATGTATTTCGCTGTACTGTTTTTTTTAAACCATGTCTGACACCCAAAAGGTGGATGTAAATTTCTCCACTGCGACACTAATAAAGGCAAATCCAATCCAATCCAATCCAAAAGCCACCAGCAGAGGGAGGCCAACTCCATGGAAGGAATGTATCAGCCTGTGGAAACGGGCTGATTCATTCCTCACCGGAGCTGGTCACCATTTTCTGCCTCTTTTTGGGTGAGACATTCCCCCCCGCCCGTTTGCCTCAAAATGGCCCAAATAAATTCTTTAATTTGGGTTTGATTGATTGCAAACATGTATGCTTTGCTCATCAGGACTATTTGAATCATATTCATAACTGTGAGACTAATAAAGGCAAATCCAATCAAATCCAATCCAATCCAATCCAATAACTGGATGTGTAACAAGAAAGCATAATCTCCGAATCTGAAGCCATTGTTTTGATTCACAAGCAATGCAAGACGTCTTTGTGTGACGTCACGAAATGGGGCCGGGACTTTCTGAAAATGCCCAATTCGCAGCTCCATTTTTTGCAGATTTTGGACACTTCATTTTTCTTCATTTTTATTGGTGTTTTGCATTTGACTAAAAATATCATACTGCATGTTTTGGGTATTTTAGATGCTATAAAACGTTTTTCTGGTGTCAGTTTAAAAAAAAAAAAAGTGCCGTCGGTTGTCCTTTAAACATACTTATATAAACTTTAAAAATACTTCTGTAAGCATTAAACATTTATTCCATATAAAATATAGCACTGAAGCAATTTACGAACAAATTCACATTACGAACGACCGTTCGGAATATATCTCGGTCGTAAGTTGGGGAGCGTCTGTATTTTTTTGTAATACAAACAGCAAATCACGCTTGACGACAACAAACCTTTCTGCAAACATACAACAAATACAATATATGCATAGATCCACATAACCATGAATAAGGAGAAGCTCACTACACGAATGCAATACACGCACACACATGCTACGACAGCAACCATGATAAGTGGCCGTGAGTGATGGCCTCGCTGTCAGGCAGCCAGCTGCTCGGCGTACTGTTTACATGACAACCGATTACCCTAATTTTCAAACACATGCATGACAGGGGGGCTGATAAATAGCCCCGCCTCGTATTCGCCTATTGTCCGCCATGACTAGTCAGCCAGCTACACCGATAATACCGTTTTGATTATTTAATAAATAACACCTAATTCGACATTGATTGGAGATTTGAATGGCCCTTGCGGGCGGGAGGAGATTGAAGGGATGGTGAGGGGTAAGGATTGGTCGAGAAGGTGGACTGGCTATCGACCAGTCGCGGTCACGACTTGAATAACCATTGGTTACAGGGGTCAGTGAGTTACGCTAATAGGCAAAAAGGGAGAAGAGTCTTTGCGATGTGATGAGAATGTGGGTCATCCGTTTAGCCCTCATTGGCTGTTGTCGCCTAAACTAACGCTAATGGGTGCCATTTGAGGATTTGGATGAAGACAAATCCGAAACCGTCAAAAAGCAACATTTTTCTGTGTCTGCTTTGCCGGGCTGGATCCATTTTTAAATAAGTTAGATTTAGTCAAACACGCGTCAAATCGTCCAGAGGCAATCTCCAATTTAGCAGGTCACTGGTATTCATTTGTTGGCCTCAGGCCTAATTGGGTTAACGACCCGATTAACATTGATTGCTAATTTTGCTTTCTTTGCCGGCTGGCAAAAAAAGCTGATACATCTTCGCTCCAAATGATCCCTTTTGTTTTTGTTAGCCCATCGCTGTGACATGGTTAGAATGGACCATATTTGAAAGCCGCTCGGCGATGGATTATTCCTCGCGCCTAAGTAGGATGGATTTTATGGTGCTTCCCTGATCGCTATCTGAAACCCACTAATCGTTAGTATGCGCGCGTCTGGATGCGCCAACCCACCCGCCTTGATGTTGCCATTGAAGTGTCCCGGGTGTTGTACTTATTGGAGTTCCCTGATGTTAGATATTGGAATATTGATCTGGGAGAATGTTTAGCTTTCACTCTTCTCCGGTTTCATTTAGAAGCTCACACAGCTGACGCCCCGCTTCGCACAGCAGGACATGCTTGCAGATGTGGCAGGACATGAGGGACCCAGATCAAATCAAAGTCGCGATCAATGCAAGGACGGGGGGAAAAAAAAATCGGAGTTAAAAAAAATCATGCTCAGTTTATTTCCAACCTGTTTTGAAGTGGAACACTGACCAGTGAGCTGCTACTGCGCAGCGGGAAAGCAGCATTTGAGCCCTCCGTGACAAGCTAGTATAGCTCTGCAACTATAAAGATGTACTTTTTCTGACAGTGTGAGGTTTGACGGATACATACTTTTTTTATTATTTCTTTTATAGCTACCCCATTAGTTGAGATCATTGCATGGCCCACACACATGCACACACACAGGCATCACCATGAACTTGGCATTTTCTCAACTTCAAACAAAATATAAGAAACAGCCCTTCGCGTTTTACAGACAACTGTCGAGTGCTGCATAAAGCACAATGTCCGTTTCTTATGAAGGACATTTTGTCAATTATATACCTCCACCCCCACCCCCTACCTCTTATAAAACCTCAGCAGACTGTTGCAGAAGGCTGTTCTACCCTGCCGTCACCACATATTCTTTTGTTCCATAAAAACATGTTTCAGCTGCGTGTAAGTAAGGGAGAATGATTGGTGGAGTGGGGGTGGGGGTGGGGGATAAGAAAAAAAGCTAAAGCAAAAAAAAAAAAAAACAATTAAAAAAAATCAATAAAGTAAAACGTTTGATGTTGTGGGCAGCCTGGTTGTGGTGGAGACGCTCAGTTAATAGACTTGGGTAGAGAACTGCTGATTTGTAATAAATAATAAATAAAAATGCAAACTTTTTAAGTCATTCACTGCCATTCCCAAATTTATTCGAGAATTGAAAATATGACGTGGAGCGCCATTCCTGAATTTGTTCAGGTTTTGGTTTTTGTTGCCGGGGGGGGGGGGGGGGTGCTAATAAAGCGCTGGTCAGACCCCTGGCAATGTTTTTTCCCTTCCACAAGGAAGGACGTTTGCCTTTTGTACAGCCGCCCTCATTTCAAGCCCAGATAATTCCATACCCATATAATTTAGGAATTAACTCTTTTTTTTGATAAAAGAAGAGAGTCTAAAGTTTCTTACGCTGCATTGAATGTTTATGTGGTCCTAAAACTCAATATTCTGTTGGTCCTGCAATTTGAGTGCAAATGTCAAAAACTCTGGCACTGCAGTGGACACATTTTTACACATCATCTGGCAGTAAATAGGTTAAGTACACTACCGAGAAAACACCCAGAACCCCCCTCCCCTCCCTCCTCCTCATCCATGTGTTAATATCACAGGAACATATTATGCAGCTACTGCATGTTAATAGCGATGCCAATAATAAAATAAATAAACAAATAAGGAGATGTTTAAAGGGAGTCCGTTCCATTTCTGGAGTTACATGGCGACCCCAAAATAGAAGCTGGACGAAAACAATAATAATATAAAGACAGCACAGTAAAGTAGTGTTGGAGAAGGAAAGAAAGAAGAAAGCATGGTAGCGAGACCACGTAATTATGAAGGTTAAACAATGGCAGCGGTCATTACACCTTACTTTCAGTGAGAGGGAGGAGAGATATAACCCTCCCATTTATAATTTATATCCTCAATTACCACTAATAAAGTGGCATGAATGGGGCCGGCCCAGAGAACGGTGCCGGCACAATTACATGTCGGATAGCCTGGCATTTACATTTTCTATTTGAACATTTTTCAGCCTCAATTTCTCTTGGAGTTAATAAGTGCGATGATCCCTCCTTGACTTTTTCATGAAATTATTGTACGGTTGTAATATCCCAATCTATTAGCTCACTGCCTTCTCCCTCTAATGTATTCTATCATTTAATAGTCTGACCTGGCTGGATGGGGGAGATGAAAAGGAGGAGAAAGAGAGAGAACTTGACATTGATGAGAGGAAGCGGGTCTTGTCGTTTTGACCCTGTGGGGGTGAGACCAAGGTCTGATTGAGATGGCACCGCGTTGCGATTCAGGTCTCGCCACTCTGCAGCCTTTGTGTTGCACAAGAAGAACAAATACATTTTTAGGGGGGAGGTAGGGGCGTTATAGTCCCTGTTGCTTGCCATTCAAAAGAATGGCAAGCAACAGAGACTATAAAGAATTTGGGGTGGGGGGGAACAGGACGGTGGCCCCATTGTAACTTTGAGATGATTGCTGTTTGTGCTACTTCTGCAGGACTGCGGGGTCACACCAAAGTCTTCAAAGTTAGCAAAATCAAAGGGAGTAAACACCCGAATCGAACCTGGAGCCCCATCAGGTACAGAACAACAACATTACGCGACCATAATCATGCAGGTGTTCGCCCCGCACGGCAGAAGAAAGGGCCAAAGTCACTATCCGATCCTCGGCCTTCCAGACTAATGGGCCCGTTATAGCTCAGTTCCCCTACGCCTCCACCACTGCCGCCGCCCTCCTTTTTATCATTTATCCTCCCACATAAAATGGTAAAAAGTATTTAGAAAACCTGCTTGCCTGCTTTTGTGTGAAATAACAAAATGTTTAGAGCTTGTAAAACACCGCAAGGCTGACGGTTTAGCAGACTCCCCGTGGTCTCGAAACTTTATTGTGGAGCTGAGAACAAGAATCCAAAGCCAGGGAATAGGAACACAAAAACAATAGAACACAGGGCATAGAAACTTTTTTTTCCCTGCCGTGTTTGAACACAGTCCCATGATGTCAGGAATCCAAAAAATAAAAACTCCACAAAGAAAGCATCCAAACACAGCAAAGCCAGATTCTAACACCCAAAATCTGCGCAGCAAGGCTGCCTAAATTCAAACCCTGCACCTTTTCACCAACCAGTCAATACAATTAATGCCACGAAGAATTTGATATCAGTCTGCTCTCAGTGGCTCAAAAACCGATTCAGCAGTGAAGGGACAGATACACTCCCTTCTTTGTTCTTTTACACAGCAAAATAATGGACATAAACACACAAGCACACCATGTGGGTCGCTGAGAGCCAGCTGTTCCTTCCCACTTCACACCACGATGGGCTAACGATCGCTAATCCCCAATAGATTTTCTTTGAATGGAACCAAGGCAGCAGACATGATCTGACTGCTATTGAATTCCAATGACACACCACCGGGATTTCGCAATCAGACCGGCCCCCATCGCCACGGCCCCCCATTTCCTACCTAATGGGTAACATTCGCTGACTCAACGTTTCCGGGGATGAAATCTGTTTTTCCATATTCACGTGTTCCTATGTACAGTAATGTTCATTATTAAACATGGTCATTGTTGGCCATTTCATTTGAAATAATGACAACAAACTACCGTTGGACTGGACTGGAGAGCCTAACGCAGGCTCCTATGTACAGTATTTTCCTTCACATAGCAACAGTTGCATCCACGACTGGGCTGGCCTATGTCTTGCTTTCTTACATTGGCAGGTTAGCCCCTCGCTGCCCAGCATGGTCCCCCGTTAAAGACCAACTTCAAGGAGCGGAGGCTCAACAGGGAGCCTGGCACGCCGGCTCCTTTAAACCTTGCCTTCCTTCAAACACTCAGTCGGGCACACACTACTACCCCTTGTCTCCTTCCTCCGTTTTTCCTTGCGTCTAGGCTTTTTAGACAGCGGGCAAATATATTATCCCAAACCGTTTTGCTAGCACTTACTATGAAAAGCAACACTGTAATTTGTGGCAAAGTAACATATTTTTCGGGTGACTGGAATAATTTTTGTTTTTGTAATTACTGAAGCTCCTGTGCTACCCCTGTTCAAAATCTGGTTAGCGAACGTTCTTCTTTTACGTAGCCTGTCTGCCACATTTATACGTACATGCGGAGCTCATCCGGGTGCAATGACCACCATGTGCCGTCTCTGAAATCATTCATACAGTAGCCGTCGAGGTTGTCTACCAGAAGACACTTTTGAATGATTATGTAGCAGGACATTCTCATCGCTAATGACCCTGGCGGCGGCTACGATAATGAGAGATCAGAAATCACCAAGGAAAAGGATTTTGTTGACACTGCCAACTCTGCCTGGCATTAACGCAGAGGTCAAAGTAGAAAGCAAAATTGTGTGGTATTGGCACTTGCATTTTCCCTCTTTTCTTCAAATGCCCTCATTTAACGTCATTCTAGATATTTAGATGATTCATGGGGAAATTGAGTCATAGTTTAGTCCCTGTTTGCAACCCAATAGACACTGCAACACATGCGGGGGCGAAAACCTTGCAGTAGCCCAAACAACAAAAGAGGAATCTATGTACCGCCTTGTTCGGACAATGTGGTTTTTGTGCTTGTTTGAGCTACTTATATTTTTGCTGTTTAGTACAATAAAACCTGAATGAGTAATGAAGAGTCTTGAAAACAAGAACCAGATGGTAAAACGAAAACCACAATTTCCCTTAAAACGGATATGAAACAGTTCTCAACATGTGAATTGATGCCCTTGTTGCTTCTTTAGAAAAACAGAATCGAGATTTGCATCCTGACATAGTTCGGGAAGGAGCTGAATAGTGAGATGGTCCAGTATAGAATAGTGAGATGCAAACAAAATCATTCAAAGGATTAAAAACAATACATGAACATTGCACATTTTCTGGGAAACCGAAAATCCGAGATTGTTGACAAAATCATGAGTATTCCATTGTCACCAAACATGAGCAAGGGAAACAACAAAATGAAATCAATACAATACAATACAATACAATACAATAACTATTGATTTATATAGCGCTTTAACAACAGCTGAAGTTGAAACAAAGCACTTAAAATCGACAACTATCCTATACATGAAATAAAGCAGTCACATAGATAGTAGTAAGCACCAGGGTGTAAAACTACGATCAAGTCTTCTCTTCGGTGTCAATCAGAAATTTCTCCATAAACTCCAACTCGTCCAAAATTCCTTCAGCCCTGATCATTACTAAAACCCCCTCCTTTCACCACATCACCCCTGTCCTCCAGCAGCTCCACTGGCTCCCCGTTAAACATCGGATCGAATTCAAAATACTTCTGTTTACATTCAAAGCCATCCATAACTTTGCCCCTCCCTATCTGGCTGATCTGCTTCAAATCTCCATTCCCTCTCGGTCCCTCAGATCCCTTCACCTCTATGTGCCCCTTGCCCGTCTCACCACAATGGGTTGCAGAGCTTTCAGCCGCTCTGCTCCCAAACTCTGGAATTCACTTCCACCCAACATCCGTAATATTGACTCCCTCCCTATTTTCAAGTCCCACCTCAAAACCCATCTGTTTAAAATTGCTTTCAATGTCTAGTTCAATCTGATATTTTATTATCATTTTATCTATGGTTTTATTGTTGTGTGCTTTGTTTTTATTGTAAAGTGTTCTTGGGTGTTTTGAAAGGCGCTTGAAATTAAATGTATTATTATTATTATTATTATTAAGTCTGAATCATACTGAGCCAAATGCCAAAGAGTACGAGTTTTTAGGCAGGTTTTAAATATGTGCGGCCAGGGGGCTTGCCGAATGTACAGTGGAAGATCATTACAGCGAGTGGGACCAGCAATGGAAAAGGCTCGATCCCCTCTGAGCCACTGTTTAGTTTTTGCCGCATCTAATAATGTCTGGTCATCAAACCTGAGGCACAGGGAAGGTGTGTAGAGGTGGATGAGCTCGGAGAGGTAAAGAGGAGTGAGGCCATTTAAATATATAAATACTTAGAAGCTGAGAGTCTGACCAATGCAGATGAGATGGCAACGTCTTGAAAGTACTTGAGCAAGAGCCTAAACAAGGTCATTAATCCCACACAGACTTGACAGTTGGGTGGTCCTTAAATACATGACTACGCACAATGACTAAACTGGCGGCAGGTGTGCATGCTGGGGAAGAAAGCCCTCCTTTGCCACCTGCCGGGGACACACAAAATCATGATCATGATACATTTTTTGTTTCATGCCAAATACATATATTGCTCCTAGGTCAACGGCAAACAACACCTTGTTCTTGATTTGCAGTAATATATCAACGCTTTTACAAGCCTCCTTCCTCAGTGTTTAAACATATCTAAAAAGACAAGTGCGAGTGGGAGAAGGTGACGGAAGAATCACGGTAAAAGAGTGACATTAGCAACCAAACGGCGGTTCCCATCGGAGGCTTCTCAAACTAGCCGCGAGGGACTAAAGCTCATAATGACTTCGGAGCGAACGCCGAAAGCTGGAGTTTGGATGAAATTCCTTCTTAGTGTGTCTTTATGTGTGTACGCAACAAGGCCATCCATCCTCTGAGACGTTTCACGAGGCTTTTGCTGCATTGACCGAGACTGTAAATGTGTCATGCTTTATTTGAAATCCCAAAGACGAGGGCTAGCATTAATCAGCGACACTGGTTTATGAAAGCCATAAATGTTTGCGTGATTGTGTTTTATTGTTGACTGCCAGAATGCGAGAAACGAGGAAGGTCTTTGCTGTTTATGTAGCTGTTTTACCCATTTCTACGTGACGTTCCTCCAGGAGGAGTGTTCTCACAGCCACGTCGCGTTAAGTCTCTGGGGATTTTTGTCATGTTGTACTAAAGTATGGCGCCACTCTCGCCTTTGACCTTTGTTGTCAGAAGAAGCGCCGATTGGATGATTGACATAGAGGGGACAACCGCATTGACTGGGAAACTCAATTCTGCTGATGTTAGGGGCGATTGCAGCCGAAGACATGCGCGCGCACGAGGCGACGGACACCGCGTGTGTGAGGTCGCATTCGTCGAGCCGTGTCCACTTGGGTGGACGTTCTGTGGTCATGTTCGGGGGTTATGCAGGTCAAGACAGAACGTCTCCCGGCTAAAAATAGCTGCAAAATGTCAAATTCTCTTAGGGTGCAATCCCTCAGATCAGTAGTTCAAGTGGACCAGATGACACTTAACATTCACAGGACCGCAGCATCTCCTGAAAAGGTGTAGACATTTTTTATTTCAGATCAACATCAAAAATATATTTAGGGACACATCAAGCGATTGCTGATTAAAATTCTCATTCACTGACAATGTGCAAAAATGTGTCCAGTCCAGTGCAAGGCTTTTGGCATTTTCACTCAAATTGCAGGACCCACAGAATGTTGAGTTTTACACATTCATTACACCATTCATAAACCATTCATTACAGTGTAAGAAACCTTAGACTCTCTTCTTTCATCAGAAAAAAACTGTTACAGTATCTCCTAAATTATATGGGCCTGAAGTTATACGAGCATGAAATGAGGGTGGCTGTCCAAAATAAAATGCAATACCTACATATTGGTTTGTGTCGTGCTTTAACAACAGCTTAAGACGGAACAAAGTGATAACATGGAAAAAAGAGAAATGCTGCCCCCTTGTGTAAGGGAAAAGCATTGCCAGAAGCCTGGCCAGCACTTTATCGGCCCCCAAGTAAGAAAAAACACTTCTTTTATCAGAAAAAAAGGTTTATGTCGATTTTATTTGACAAAAGGCAAATACTGTCCCCTTGTGGGAGGGAAAACATTGCCAGAGGTCTGACCGCAGCTTGATTTGCACCCCCCACAAGAAAATAATAAAACCCGAACAAATTTGAGAATGGCGGTGAGTTGTGTTAATGACTGTAATTTACAGTGTAGAAGGCACCAATGAATGGTGCGACCCGGACTATCAGGCGCACCTTCAATGAATGAAAGTTTTCCAAATATAATATATAAATGTAGAAAAGTTTTGCAAATATAAGGCACACCACATTATGAGAGGCTACAGTAGAGGCTTGGGTAACGCACTACTTCCAAGGGGGAAATGGAGTCAGTTGTTGCTGACAGTAGTTGCCAGAGCTGTTGTGGCTCAATATCACCTCGCATATAAGGTGCACCTGCGTATCAGGCGCAGGGTCGTCTTTTGAATGAATCAAGGCTTTTGGGTGTGCCTTATACCCCGGAAAATATGGTAGTATGAAACGAACGCGCCAAAGCACTACAACTTGCTGAAAAAGTAACCTCCCCTCCCCATAATTCATCTGATTCAGTTTGCTCCTGAGCACAGTTTTTTTTCGTCCTTCGAATATGTTATGGAGTAGGAAAATTCTTTTAATCTGTCTCAATTTGATGGGAGGGCGTGGCGTGTTACTACCGAATATATCCATGAGCTGACTGGCTAGCGTGAGAAGAAATCTCCGCTCCCCTCATTGTCGCGCTGCAGCTTTTCCCCCAAAGTCTCTGGGCAAGGCGTTCAAGGCATAACGATACATCTAAAAAGACAACGGTTGATTGTGCCTACATTACTCCGGAAATCACGACCGATCATAAATTCCAAGAGCCTCCTGCGCCTTCCCACTTGGGTCCTTCTAGTTAAGTGTGGAATAATGTCATCTTAATGATTCTTTTTTTTGTGGTCGGCCATAATGGCATCATTCGGAGTGGGCGTTGTGATTTTTTTATGCCTGTGACATATTGTTTTGCGGGGAGTGACATAAAAACACGCTGACATGTGGCATTTGGGGAAAGGTCACACGCTTTGTCTCGGCCGCCCGTCCATCTTCATAACGTCGCCGCTTGTCATATGGAAACTGGCATCGCCAATCTTGTCTGTCCTCTGTCACTTGCTCGCCCTCAGATTCTCTCGCTCTGATTCACCCTCCCTTCTTTGGCCTTTTATTTCCTTCTCGCCTTATTCGTTGCATTTTCATGAAAACCTTTACATTTTGCGCTGCTTAAGAGCTTTTTTTTCACTAGATGTGGATGAACAGAGAAAGAGAAAAATTCACAAGCAGCATTCCAGAGATGCACACGCAGGGCCTCGGGGGTGCTGCAGGGTTTGCGGGGGGAGCGCATGTCAACACCAGCTGGAAGGATTGCGGCGACAGAGAAAAGGACTAATACTAATGTGATAAACGCGTCAGCACTCACCCCAGACACATTGTGTGTGCGCGTGTGTGTCTTTGGCGCGTCTTTCCTGCCTGGAGCCAGACGATTCTGCCAAATTGAGTTGGTATGTTTTGTTTTATTCCATATAAAAAAGACACTCTAAGGGGTGTCAAAAATGGCTGCAGCAAAATATGTCTTGATTATTTTGAGTCACTAAAACTAACCAGTCATAAAATACAATGACATTACATTTCAAGATACATGGGAGAGTTTCACTAAATTCATACTTTGTAGTAGATATTTCCCTGCCAGACATTTTTCAGAGCGGATTGACCATCAGTGCACCCACAGTAATGTTTTGAGACACCTCTGTTTTTAATGAACATTGAACCCCATGATTTTGATCATCTCGCAGCTTTGCATCCATTTGAGCTGAGTGTCTGAAATGTTACGTCTGAACATTCGCTGGTGGATCTCAAAATTTTAACTCATTCACTGCCAGACGTGCAAACATGTCTCCACTCCAGTGCGAGGGTTGCCCCCACTAGAAAAACCAAAACCCAAACAGATTTGGGAATGGCGCACCATGTCATATTTTCAATTCCCAAATACATTTGAAGGACTTCACAAGTTTGCATTTTTATTTATTATTTACTAAAAATCAGCAGCTCGCTATCAAAGTCTATTAACTGGGAGTCTCTACCACAACCAGGCTAACCCCCTTCCCCTCACAACATCAAATGTTTCACTTCATTGAATTGTTTTATTTGTTTTTCGTATTTCTTGGTTTGCCCCCCCCCCCCTCCCGGCATTCTCCCTGATTTACACGCAGCTGAAATGTTTTGCTGGAACAAAAGAATATGTGGTGACGGCAGGGTAGAAAAGCCTTCTGCAACAGTCTGCTGTGGTTTTATAAGGAGGCGGGGGTTTGTCGGGGGTGTATAATTGAAAAAAAGTACTTCATAAGAAACGGACATTGTGCTTTATGCAGTACTTGACCGTTGTCTGTAAAACGTGAAGGACTGTTTACATACATATGTTACATACATATACATACATATACATACATATTGGTTTATATAGCGCTTTAAAAAAAGCTGAAGCTGGAACAAAGCGCTAACATGGAAAACATGGTAATGCTGCCCGCTTGTGGAAGGAAAAAACATTTCCAGAGACCATGGCCAGCGCTTTATCGGCACCAAACAAGAAAAAACAAAACACGAACAAATTTGGGATCAGCGCTCGACGGCATATTTTCAATTCCCGAATAAATTCATAAATGGCATTGGATGAGTTATAATGCATGACGATAGTGTGTCACGGTCATTTTGTTTGATGGGCCCCAGACATGACATTTGAAAACTGTATCTATCCCAACAGTCTGCATTGTCCAGTAAGTGCGACATTGGTCTTGAAAGCGAGTCAGTGGCAGTGAAGAACCAATATGTTGGTAAGAAGGATTCGTGAATGAGGCCGGACTCTTTTGTTGTGGCAATAAAATGTTTGACTACTTTCTCAAGACGGTTCAACATGAAGAATGGCGCTCAGGGGAAATCATTTCCTCTTGGTAGATACTAATATCGCTGAGATTAAATAGAGCTCATTAAAGTCTTGCTGCTGCCATCATTACACTTCTATTATAAAAATGATTTATAAAGATTTCACGCCAAATCAAACGCTGTTGCCATTGTTATCCTCTTCAGCATATGCTCATCGCTCAGCTGCGGTCGCGCCACTTTCCTGCCGTCCTTCATCCTCCCCCACTTTCAATTAAAATTTCACTTACCACTGCCTCTTCAGTTTTTAGAATTCATTGCCTATTTTTTTCCATTTTTTTCTGTATTACTACGAGACAACAAAATATACTGTAAATCGGCATAATTGAACAAAATATTTGGGCCTGCGGTTCGGAGTAGATGGCTGTCTTTGAATTCATATTTGAAAATGTCATGACGCTGGCTCACACATGGTGTGCAAGTACAAGCACGCACAATAAAATTAAAAAAATGCAATTACTCATACGAATACAGTCAACATATTTGCCAAATTGTGTGTGTGAGTAAGTCATACAGATCTTGTGCATTATGCCGCGTGAATGAGGAGTAATTTCTCGGCAGTAATACGCAACACTCAGCCTCTGACAGCTTTAATGGTGATGGCCTTTTTATAGAGAAGATGAACCTGTACACGTGTGTGTGTGTGTGTGTGTGTGTGTGTGCGTGCGTGCGTGCGTGTGTGTGTGTGTGTGTGTGTGTGTGCGTGCGTGCGTGCGTGCGTGCGTGTGTGTGTGTGTGTGTGTGTGTGTGTGTGTGTGTGTGTGTGTGTGTGTGTGTGTGTGTGTGCGTGCGTGTGTGTGTGTGCGTGCGTGCACGTTTGCATGTTGCAGGTGCGCACAATGTCATTAGAATGGGTATTGCCACATTCAAAATGGCCGCTAGGCCGACATTTGAAAGAGAAAATGCGGCCATGTTTCTCACAATGAAATGAGCTGTTATTCATGGCCGCTCAAATGCATGATATTGATTGGTCAGATTCACCCTTTGGAATCCGTCATCCTTTGGATTTCTTCACCAATTGTGCTTTCTAACGACAGCTTGCAGTAAGACCAGAATTGACACGATTCAACTCATACTTTCATTCAACCCGAGCAGGACGTTTTGAGTGCCTCATCTTTGTTTGCACCCTTCACTGCTGTGCTGTGTGGTAACACGCTTTCTGTAATTGAACATTTCTTCAAGACCGGCACCTGCAGAGCTGTTGCATAAGCGGAAAAAAAAAGGCGTGTGGTGGGTTCCTGTGGTTTCAGATGGACTAATAGTGGACAAAAATGTTCTTCCCATGATCGTGCAAACTGGTGAGGAGCAGCCCGGATGTTCTTTCAAACAATCAGAGGGACACATAGGACGGCAATGAAAAGGACACAATCCAAGATGTCTTTATTGGTAAAGTGCTTTCGCTGCAGCTGTAATAAAGCCTTTTACAGAACAGTGAAGACAATACAACCGATTCACCTAAACAATCCTGAGGCAAAGAACTAAAAGTAAATTAAAAACATTTATTTTCAGTCTACTTCCCTGAATGTAGTTACCATATTTTCCGGTTTACAGACACTCCCCTACTTACGAACATCCGAGTTACAAACAAAGGTACATACACACATTTTTGTAGTAACATAATGTATGTAAGATTCTCTCCAGTTGTACATGTACATATCTTTATAGAGCATATATTTTATTAAATGTTTATTTTTTCGTAAAAACCAATACATGTTACTTATGTACAAGCCTTAAAGGACAAACATCACTTTTTTGTTTTTAACTGACATCAGAAAAACGTTTTATAGCATCTAAAATACCCAAAACACGCAGTATGATATTTTTAGTCAAATGCAAAACACCAATAAAAATGACTTAAAGTGTCCAAAATCTGCAAAAAAATTGAGCTGCGAATTGAGCATTTTCAGAAAGTCCCGCCCCCATTTCGTGACGTCACACAAAGACGTCTTGCATTGCTTGTGAATCTAAACAATTGCTTCAGATTCGGAGAATATGCTTTCTTGTTCCACATCCAGTTATGAATATGATTCAAATAGTTGTGAAGAGGAAAGCATACATGTTTGCAATCGATTAAAGAATTATATGTGCCATTTTGAGGCAACATTGGGGGAAAATCTCTCACCCAAAAAAAAAGAGGCACAAAATGGCGACCTCCAGTGGCCACCTCCGCTTCCACAGGCTGATAAATTCCTTATATGGAGCTTGGATGGCCTCTTCTGGCGGCTTTTGGGTGCAACGCGGTTCTCAGTCCAAACATGTACAGCAAAATACATTGACGTGATGGAAGGACTGCTACAATGTCTTTTTTTCGGTTAGGGTGCGGTACTTTTGTGACGTCACGTACGGACACGTCACCAACTCAAAAACAAGCCTTCCTGAATATTCAGAGCGAGTCTTAAAACGTAAAATATAGCTATATGCGGTGAAATCTTATTAAAATACGCTCAGTAGAAGTCATTTGAAGCCATTTTACAAATTATGGACACAACTTGTCCGGAGACGTCGGTTGTCCTTTAAGCATACTTATATAGATCTTAAACATCCTTATATAAGACTTGATCATACTGTACATACCATACAAAATATAGCACTGAAGGATATTACGAACAAATTCACGTTACGAACGACCGTTCGGAATGTATCTTGTTCGTAAGTTGGGGAGTGTATGTAAAAGGCGTACCGGAGTATAAGGCACACCCCAATAAATGGTGTATTTTCAAACTTTTTTCACATATAAGGCGCACCGGACTATAAGGCGCATCTTCAATGAATAAAAAAGTTTTCCAAATAGAATACAGCATATAAATCTATAAATGTTTTCCAAATATAAGGCACACCACATTATAAGGTGCTACAGCAGAGACTGGGGTTACGCAGGACTTCTTCTGCTGAGGACGGTGGCTTCTGACAGTAGTTGCCAGACCTCTTGTGGCTCAATATTACTTCACATATGAGACACACGTAAATAAGGCGCAGGCTCACCTTTTAAAGAAAATTCAGGCTTAGGATAAAATACGATAAGCCAAAACAACTCTTTTGCTTTCATTTATTCACACATTGCAGTGAACAACGTATGCCCTGTGTGTAAAATAATACTGAATAACATGTACTTGTCTTTGACAGGATTTTTTTCTTGAACCTATCTATAATTCTGTCAGTCATTCTTTTCATCTGAGATAAATCCGCCTCAAGTGAGTGTGTTTGTTGTCAGGAAAGGCGAGACTCCATCTGCCTCCGTACACAGCAGGTAATATTTGCCAATTTAATTTAACAAGGAAGTTGTATTTAAGGTCTTGGAAGGTAAACAAAAAAATCCAGAATTTGCTCCTTCCAAAATCCTAAAGTCAAGTCAAACAGAAAGGTTTTGAAGTGTCAGTTTCATTCATCAACAGTCCGCGAGTCCCAAAGTGTCCAGATCTCCAATGAGGTTTTCCAATCTTTTAATCTTGTTTGTCAGCGTGACATGAGCTGTGCCGCTGAGGTGTGTTAGCCACTAATGAATTTATTGCTTGATAAGAAGAGGGCCTGTGCGACAATTTACCGCAGCCATAAAACATCAGAACAACTGTGTCATTAACCTTTCCCAGCTTGCGCGTCGGTGGCTGTTGGTGATAAGAGCAGCATGTGTGCGTGGCTGTACGTACGCCCGCCCCCAGATTTGGTCAAACCCGCCGTGCGTATGTTTTATAGCCCATAATAATAATGCCGTGACAATCAATTAATCTTTAATCTTGTTCAGGCAGATTAGTACCTTATTCAATAAACTCGAGACCGGCTGGAGACAATAAATACATATGTAGTCAATAAAACAGCAAAGCGCCCTGGGAGAAATGGAAACTAGGCACCAGGAGGTCAACACGCACTCTGGTTTGACAAGATCACAAACAGGGCAACACTTCAATTTGTCTTTCCCCTTCGACTTGGCCTATCGTCAAAGACACTTTCGGCCTCGACGGGGTAAAGGAGGGCTCATGCTTTAGCTGAGGAATCAAGAGAGATGGACCGGAAGGAAGGGGAAAATCGAGGGGGAAAGAGTGATGAGCTGGTGCCCAAGGGGGTAAATTACTCACAAGCGCTTTTCATACTAGCCACACGCTAACGGCGAAACGCACACACAGACTGAAAACGATGTCTGCCATTGCCAAGCTGGTAGCGCGCTAGTTAAAAGCGAATATGTTGATCGGGGGGGTTGGCCCTCATACATCAAGACGTCGTTTGTTTAGCCAGGAGGGTGACAGGGTACAGTAACATGCGCGTGGCTGGCCTGCGGTTACAGCTGTGACAAATGGGGGATAGCATGGAGAAAGGTGCTTCAATGTGCACATGCTAGGCAGTGCGTGTGTAGGGGGGGGGGCAGCATATCATGTTTTGAGCTCCAAATGATTGTTTTTTGGAAGAATTTCTTTTTAAAGTTATAAATAACCCGCCCTCTCCCATCTCATGTAAGCAGGGATAGTTGCATTATAGCAATAAGTACCACAATAATAATAATAGTGATAATGATAAGAATTAATGTGTCTGGGTGGGGGGCAGAATATCATGTTTTGAGCTCCAATGTATTTATTTTTTTTTGGGAGGAATCACGTTTTGAAGTTGTAAATAACGTCCCTCTCTCATCTAGTGGAGGCGTGGATAGTTTAACGATAGCAACAAGCACTTCTTCTTCTTTTCCTTTCGGCTTTTCCCTTCAGGGGTCGCCACAGCGAATCAATGTCCTCCATCTAACCCGGTTTTGTCCATCTTCTTCTCTCACACCAGCTACCTTCATGTCCTCTTGGACCACATCCATAAACTTCCTCTTCGGTCTTCCTCTCGGTCTCCGCCTGGCAGTTCAAGGCTCAGCATCCTTCTCCCGCTATAGTCACTCTCTCCTCTGGACATGTCCAAACCATCTTAGTCTGGCCTCTCTGACTTTCTCTCCAAAGCCTCTAATATGAGTTGTCCCTCTAATGTACTCATTCCTGATCCTATCCAACCTGGTCACTCCCAAAGAAAACCTAACATCTTCAGCTCTGCTACCTTCAGCTCTCCTTCCCGACGTAATTTTTTTTTTTTGCCAAAACAAATATGCGAATAAAACCTCTGAATCCCATACCGGATCGGTCGAGGCCCGGGTTAACAACGGCCGCCATTGGTACTGTTGTCCATCAGGGTGCCAGTGTAAAATTGACTACTGTTGGTCGAAGAAGGAGAGGAGGGAGGTGTGCCCGGAGGAAAAGAGAGAAATGGAACGCCAAGAGTATAGAACTAAGAGTAGGAACTTTGAATCTAGGAACAATGACAGGTAAAGGTCAAGAGCTGGTTGACATGATGCAGAGAAGGATGGTAGACATACTGTGTGTCCAGAAGACCAGGTGGAAAGGGAGGAAGGCTAGAAGCTTAGGGTCAGGGTTTAAGTTGTTCTATCATAGTGAAGACAGAAAGAGAAATGGAGTTGGGGTTATCTTAAATGAGGAGTTGCTTAGGAGTAAAAAGAGTAGAATGATGAGTCTGAAGCTAGAAGTTGAAGGTGTGATGTTCAATGTTGTTTGTGGATATGCCCCACAAGTAGGATGTGAGCTGGCGGAGAAGGAGAAATTTTGGTTGGACTTTGATGAAGTCATACAGAACATCCCGAGAAGTGAGAGGGTTGTAATTGGTGGAGACGTCAATGGACATGTTGGCGCATGAAACAAAGATGATGGGGAGGTGATGGGCAGGTTTGGACTCCAGATGAGAAACGCTGAAGGACAGATGGTGGTTGACATTGCTAAGAGAATGGAAATGGCTATTGTGAATACTTTCTTTCAGAAGAGACAGGAACATCGGGTGATCTGTAAGAGTGGAAGCAGAAGTACACAGGTAGACTAAATTTTGTTTCAATGGCACCATCTAAACGAAATCAGTAACTGCAAAGTAGTGGTTGGTGAGAGTGTAACCAGACAGCATAGGTTGGTGGTGTGTAGGATGACGCTGGCTGTGAGGAAGATGAAGAAACCAAAGGCTGAAGTGAGGACAAAATGGTGGAAGTTTAAAAAGGAAGAGCGTTGCATGACATTTAGGAAGGAGGTAAGACAAGCACTGGGTGGGCAAGAGGTCCTTCCAGATGACTGGCAAACTACAGCGAACATAATCAGAGACATAGGTCGGAAAGTACTTGGTGTATCGAGTGGAAGAAAGGAAGATATGGAGACTTGGTGGTGGAAAGGGGAGGTGCAGGAGGGTATACAGAGAAAGAGGTTAGCAAAGAAGAAGTGGGACACTGAGAGGACGGACGAGAGTAGACAGCAGTACAAGGCGTTGCAGCGCACGGTTAAAGTAAAGGTGGCAAAGGCCAAACAAGAGGCCTATGATGACTTGTGTGCTCGGCTCGACAGCAAGGAAGGCGAGACTGATCTTGACAGGCTGGCGAGACAGAGAGACAAAGATGGTAAGGACCTGCAGCAGGTTCGGGTGATTAAGGATAGAGATGGCAATATATTAACAGGTGCCAATTGTGTGATGGCAAGAGGGAAAGGGTACTTTGAAGAATTGATGAATGAGGAAAATGAGAAGGAACAAAGAGTAGAAACGTGACTGTTGTGGACCAAGACGTAGCAAACATTAGCAAGGATGAAGTGAGGAGAGCGCTGAAGAGGATGAAGGGGGGAAAGGCACTCAGGCCTGATGATTTACCAATCGAGGTATGGAATTGTCTTGGAGAGGTGGCGGTGGTGTTCGTGACTGGGTTATTCAACAAGATCTTAGATGGTGAACAGATGCCTGAAGAATGGAGACGAAGTGTACTCGTGCCCATTTTTAAAAACAAAGGAGATGTGCAGAGTTGTTCTAACTACAGAGGAATAAAGTTGATGAGCCATACAATGAAACTCTGGGAAAGAGTAGTTGAAGCTAGACTAAGAGCAGAAGTGAACATTTGTGAGCAGCAGTATGGCTTCATGCCAAAAAAGAGTATGACAGATGCAGTGTTTGCTTTAAGAGTGCTGATAAAGAAGTACAGAGAAGGTCAGAAGGAATTGCATGGTGTCTTTGTAGATCTGGAGAAAGCGTACGCCAGGGTGCCCAGAGAAGAGCTGTGGTATTGCATGAGGAAGTCTGGAGTTCCAGAAAAGTATGTCAGAGCGGTGCAAGACATGTATCATGACTGTAAGACAGTTGTGAGGTGTGCTGTCGGTCTGACTGAGGAATTCAAGGTGGAGGTGGGACTCCACCAGGGGTCAGCTCTGAGCCCTTTCTTATTTTCTATGGAGATGGACAGGCTGACAGATGATGTTAGACAAGAATCTCCTTGGACCATGATGTTTGCAGATGACATTGTGATCTGTAGCGAGAACAGGGAACAGGTGGCGGAGAAACTAGAGATGTGGAGATATGCCCTGGAAAGGAGAGGAATGAAGATCAGTCGCAGCAAGATGGAATATATGTGTGTGAATGAGAGGGATCCAAGTGCAAGAGTGATGCTACAGGGAGAAGAGATAAAGAAGGTGGAGGATTTTAAGTACTTGGGGTCAACTGTCCAGAGCAATGGAGAGTGTGGAAAAGAGGTGAAGAAGCGTGTCCAGGCAGGCTGGAGCGGCTGGAGAAAAATGTCATGTGTGATGTGTGATAGAAGGGTTTCAGCTGGGATGAAAGGAAATGTGTATAAAAC
Organism: Hippocampus bargibanti; assembly: GCF_051943395.1. NCBI lineage: Eukaryota > Metazoa > Chordata > Actinopteri > Syngnathiformes > Syngnathidae > Hippocampus > Hippocampus bargibanti. The sequence goes on along the minus strand of NC_142744.1, from coordinate 12,558,534 downwards.
CGTGGTGAGACCAGCCATGATGTTTGGACTGGAAACAGTGCCACTGAAGAAAAGACAGGAAGCAGAGCTGGAGGTAGCAGAGCTGAAGATGTTGAGGTTTTCTTTGGGAGTGACCAGGTTTGATAGGAACAGGAATGAGTACATTAGAGGGACAACTCATATTAGAGGCTTTGGAGAGAAAGTCAGAGAGGCCAGACTGAGATGGTTTGGACATGTCCAGAGGAGAGACAGTGACTATATCGTGAGAAGGATGCTGAGCCTTGAACTGTCAGGCAGGAGAACGAGAGGAAGACCGAGGAGGAGGTTTACGGATGTTGTCAGAGGACATGAAGGTAGCTGGTGTGAGAGAAAAGGATGCACAAAACTATATATATATATATATATATATATATATATATATATATATATATATATATATATATATATATATATATATATATGGGGTGGCCCGGTAGTCTAGTGGTTTCACACTCGGCTTCACAGTGCAGAGGTCGCCGGTTCGCGTCCCGGTCCGGCCTCCCTGTGTGGAGTTTGCATGCTCTCCCCGGACCCGCGTGGGTTTTCTCCGGGTCCTCCGGTTTCCTCCCACACTCCAAAAACATGCATGGCAGGCAGATTGACCACTCCAAATTGTCCCTAGGTGTGAGTGTGAGAGTGACTGTTGTATGTCTTTGTGTGCCCTGCGATTGGCTGGCAAACAATTCAGGGTGTCCCCCGCCTCGTGCCCGAAGACAGCTGAGATAGGCTCCAGCAACCCCCGCGACCCTAATGAGGAATAAGCGGTACGGAAAATGAGATGAGATATCCAAGTAATTTTTGTTTTGTTGGTGAATAATCTCTTTTTAAAGCTGTAAACAACCCTCCCCCGTCTATCGAAACAATAATAATAATAATAATAATAATAACCATCATCATATCTACATATGTACAGCTTGTCTAAATCGCACTTTTGTATACAAAAGTTTTTGTTGTTGCGATTTCATTTATAAATGAAGTACATTTCATGTAATGTTTCAGCCATTGTCAAATTTCTG